>NC_072460.1:3461011-3541011 GCF_027596085.1 Anoplopoma fimbria | reverse complement strand
GATTATGAAATTAAATTAAAAAAGAACATACACACACACACACACACACACACACACACACACACACACACACACACACACACACACTCACACACACACACACACACACACACACACACACACACATATGTAGACTCCTGTTTGTAAAAGCAACCTCTGATTAAAAACCTGCAATGGATGGGATGTCAAGAATCTTTATCTGACAAACCTTAAGTAATGGAAGTGCATCCATATGCAGACTGAATATGGAATATGCCAACAGATGACATCCTGCATTCAGAGTTATATGCACCGCTGTGTGTTTCGCCTGCAGATGAGTTATGTGGCCCAAACCGGGTTAAACTACTCCAGTTGGTGTCAATGCACAGTGTGTCCCTGTGTGTGTGGGCACACATATGGAATGTGTTTGTGTGCATGTCCCCGTGTTGCGTGCATGCTGTGCCAATGCATATGAATTATATATCCATATTCAAATGCTGCCCTCAAGTAGCAGAGCTTTAATCACCAACAGCCAGTGCCTCCGGTGATGAATGATTGATAGAAATGGGGCAAAAGAAGCTGGCTCTAACTCCGGCTTCAAAGACGTCGAGCTGCTACTTGCGGAGAGCTTGAGCATCCGTCAACGCCGCCACTAACACACTGCTGTCAACGGACGCACACAGGCACACACACACACACACACACACACAAATAAAACATTCTAAAATCCATCTAAATGAGGAAGAGAGAAGAAGCTCTCTGCAGAGAGACCATCATGCAAAAAGCTATGGTGCAAAAGGACAAACTGTCTGCGATAAAAGAACGATAAATAGGACAAAAACTCCTGAGGGGGAGAAGTGAGTTGGCAGGGAGATGCTACGTTGGGAGAGCACTTCAGATTTAGCCGAGGCAAGCAGGCGTGACAATACTGACGTTCTTTTTATGCATCCCACGGGTATTGGTGTGTGGGTTTAAATGAACAGAAGATTTGAAAAGAAAAACCTATACCCTAGATTTGCGCCTCATTAGGATTTGCCTAACATTATGTGTGGGACTTAATTACACTGCTTTAATCGCCTATTTGATTGGCAATTATTCACCCAGGTGCGAAATGCGATACCTACCGAGACGGCAGAAAGCCTTGGAGACACACAGGGTGTCAGCTCAAAGCTCGGCAGATATTGGTACAGAGGGAGAGATTTGGAGTGCGGAGTGCACAGAGCAGCGATGCTATCACCAAGAACGGCGCCATGCATCGCCTTTCCTCTCGGCTACACCTGTCAGTCAGGTGCCAAGCTTAGCGTCAGGCGGCTCGCTCCCTGGGAAGTATCTAATGTGTGTTTGGGAGTGTGTGTGTGTGCATATCTCGAGCTCCGTGACATGGGATAAGGAAAGAAAAGAAACACGCGTCTGAAAAAGGAAAGAGGGACTGGCAGCACAGTCTGTTCAGCCGATGCTTTTCTTAATCAGGTTTAACAGTCCCTTTTTCTGTGTGTGTGTGTGTGTGGTTATTTTCCTCTCAGTGGAGCAATGGACAGTTATGTCACAGGGTGGAGAAGAAAAAAGAAAAAGAAGAAAAAATCATTGTCATTTCGTCTTGTCTCAACCGTGTAGTTATTGTTGAAAGCCGGTTATTAAGATTGTTTGAGGTGTCAGCCGCGCTCAGTGAGGAGGAGGAGGAGGAGGAAGCTGGATACAGGAGCTCGGAGGGGGAAAAGAGAAGTAAACCACAAGAGCCGGGAAGAAAATGATAGAGAAAGAAAAAAAAAAAAAAAAACACGTTAACAAAGCTAGCAGCCGGAGAGTATGGAAAGGCAAACAGTGGGAACAGAATGAGGGATTGTGTAATGAGAGAAAATCACAGGACACGGAGGGGGAGATGGGGAAGGCAACAGACCCTGAGACGCGGGGCGGTGGGCTCCCAGTGCCATATGCTGGCATTCCTCGCCAATTTGCCCACAAACCTACAGGTGATAACACCATATGGGAGAGGCGGGTCATTGCCAACTCGGTGGCCATTCCCCATCCCCCCCCGGCGTCAGAATTTTGCTCATCGGTCCAAACGCCGTCGCTCTGATGCTTTATACAGTAGCTCTAGAATTTAGCTTGTATGGCTAAAGAAGAGCAAAGAAGGAGAGAGAAAAAAACCCTCCCTTCCCTATACTCTGTAGCTGTGCTGCCTTTATAGACTTCACAGAGAGCTGGGTAACATCAGTTCTCTGTGACAAGCAGAGCAGATTTTAAGGAGCTTCTTTCTGCAGGATTCTTTCACAGCCTGCCCCATTGGTGGCCGACTGTGTTGCAGTACTCACGCTCTGTGGTATCGTTAAAACAAAAAAAAAGTTAGGGTAGATCAATGATGTAAAAAAAAAAAAAAAAGAAAAGAAACAGGATCAATATTCGCTCATTTATGCAGGCCCTTGGCATTGCTCTTTTGTGAGGCCACATGGCAGATCGGTGAGCATCAGTGTGCCACAGTGCTCAGGCCCGGAGTCTGGAAGCACTGCATGTAAACAGTGGGGGGGGGGGGGGGGCAGAGCAAATGCTAATTCGCACCCAGCCACACGTGAAATGAGCTGGAGATCTAACCCCAGAGCCGACAGCGGCGGCGGAGCAGCTACCCGCAGTGAGACCGCATCCGGGGGAAGAAAATTAAAAGAACCTCGGTGGCTGTTGGTGGGCCCGAAGCACTCGCCTGTCTCTTCCTCCCCTGAGGATTCAATAGAGAGAGAGAGAGAGAGAGAGAGAGTCTGCTGCGAGCGACTTCTTGCCTTCTGTGTGCACCAATGCTAGGTGAGGGATTACACACAACCCCGCTTCTCTATTGCCAAGCAACAGAGGAATGTGAAACCAGACTGGATTTTGGCTCCTACTTCCTGGTAACCCACGGCACTGAAGTTGCGAGTGCCAGATGTTCGGGGACTTATCAAAGCCTTGTCGATCACTTGCTGAGCATATTTTGGAGTCTTTATCCGTGTACCTGCGACTGCAGCTCAACACAGACCATGTCCACAGCCTCCCCCCCTATGGATATGACCTAGTTTGGGCCTGACAATGAGGGCTTAAGGGAGATGGAGAGGACTGGCGACACGGTATTTGGTCTGCCTGATCTGTGCCCACTGAGCTAAGAGGTTGAATGAACATTTTTCCACCCCAAAAAATGCGAGACACCTGGCAGTGGCTCGTGGCCAGATCCACACAGCTGGCCCTCGTCTTCCCCGCTGAGCTTGCCGGCGGCGTCTCTAGAACCCTGTTGTGACGCAAGCTGGCAGTCGGTGAGACAACTTCACTGTACATGAAAACCGTGGCCTCGGCGTGTGTTCCCAGCACCTATTACACCGATCCAAACAATGTCCATCAGCATCTGGACCGAGGGCCGGGGGCTGTACCTTCTACTCAGCACACATGTTCTCTACGTACGGAGACATGGACCAACGAATGGGCGGCGCGTTGCTGGCAGCTCAAAGCTGCAGAGCGGTTGACGCATTTCCCGACAGGAGTGTTTGAATATGACGCCAAATCCCAGCAGAGGGGCGTGAGAGCAAAAAGGTGTGAGTGCTGTCTTGTGGGATTGCCAATTTCTATTCACAGTACAGAGCCGTTGGTTTTAAAACGCTTCAATATCTCTCTTTCTTACTCTTACTTTTCTCCAGAGTCGCATATTTTCTCTATGTACTCGGTGAAAATAACTAAATATTTGCTTAACTAAATATTTGCTTAAAGACTATGCCAATCGTGAAGTTTGAGAAAGAGCGTTATAAACAATAAACAGCAGAATTGCAGAAAATAACCTTATGACAAATAACTTTTAGACTCAAAATCAACCACAGTAAATCTGCATACACGTTGGTGTGACGTTACTTCCTGAGACAGAGGGATGGAGGAGGACAAACAGCAGGAGGAGGACAATGTGGGGCCCCGCAGCACAGGTCATTATCTTTTGATCGGGGGCGTGACAACAGTTCCGACTGTGCGACGGGTGATGTATGGCGCCTAGGACGGGGCTCACCTGTGCACTGTCCAAAGTGTTGCACTGTGATGTCCTTGTCCTGTCTACAGGCTATGGTCCTCAGCTGGCACTGGTCGGCATAGGTCGCCCCGTCTGAGCCGCACACCTGCTCCACAGTGACAGAGATGGAGAGCGTTGGGAGACAGGAAAACATGTTAACTCCCGCTAGGCCGCTGAAACGATGTCTTTCTGTTGCAAACTTTTTTATTTCTTACTCAACGTGCAGAGGGTTTAAATGACCCACCTTGGTTTTGTTTTTGTCATCGCAGTCGGGCGACGGGCACTCGCAGTGGGCTTGGCCGTTCATCTCAATGCAAGTAGCTCCAAAGCTGCACATTAAGTCCTCGCATGAAGCCGGGGCCTCGGGACCTGTGGAGGAAACGGGGTTTGTGCTGTTACACGTTCAGTACAGTCCAATAATCACAGCGCTCATAGAAATGGAGTAGAGCTGCTTTGTGAAGTCTGTTGTGGCAATGTGGATCTAAATAGGAAAGATACATTTGCATGCATATTTAAGAACTTTTGCTTACGACTACAGAAAAATAAATCTGCCTTTTTATCAGCCATGAGATTGGTTTCTCAAAATCTATAAATAATTTTTCAATATAAACAGTAATGAAACAAAAGGAAATGTTTCTGAGTTTGTAACACATTCATATACAATGAATGTAAATTGTACATTAATAGCACAGCTGTTGTTGACAGCTTTCGTCTTGCAGGTTTCCATGGATCAACCCTACAATGACGTTCACATTATACGACATGTTCACAATATGTTCATCATGTTTGTTTTATGGATCGTCTTTATTGTAAAGTCTCCGACTTCAAACCTGGTTTAATGACACACGACCTCACCCCTCACTCTGGTTGATTATAAAAAGTGTGTACTGTAGGAGTTTGGGAAAAGGGCTGCGAGAGTGTTCCATTACCCTGAGCGTTTTCTCCTCTAAGTGACTGACCTGTTTTTAGAATCTTTACAACCACAGTTGTGCAGCGGTAATGTCATTTTAAAATTGTCTAGTTACCTGAGCGTCACACAGGGTGAATTATTCATGGTTTCATAGACCACAGCTGCCTCACCCAAACTGCCTTTCTGTTGTTTAAAAAAAAAAAATGAGCTGTGTAAAGGTGTGCACTCAGGATATCTTGGCTCTACTTTTTTCTATCCACAGATCTCTGCCGAAGCCCTCCAAAGGAACGTTTGAAGCCTTGAAGTTGCCGCAGCCAGAGCTGCATCCGGGGAGCCCGACCATCCACCTGCCGGGCTGTGAGTGTGGGGTCTTTGCATTGTTGCGACTTCACAGAGGCTTAGAGTACCCCCCATCCCTTGGCTCCTGCTTTCATGTGCTACCACTTCTCAGCACCTTGTCTTTTCATCTAGCCGGGTGTGTGGCGGTGGGCCCCACCACTGTGCCGGGACTGCCGGCTTCATTAAGCGCTTGACTTCCAGTCGATATCTGATGGTGCATCTTAATCAAGAAGCTGCAGGCCCCCGCAGCATGAACTAACCTTTCCCTCAACCGGCATTGTAGCTTGTGCAATCACTGAGGCTGTTTTCATTATTAATCCAAGTAATTAATAGTCCTCATGCAAGAAGTATAAACATACAACTGCGAGTGTTTGTGGAACGTCCAAAATGGAGTCTGATGCACAGAAAATCAAAATATCAACACGTGTCATTTGGACACTCTGGTATTTTCCAAATCGCTATTGATGAGCTGCCCTCTCCCTGTGCCAATAAACCAGATGGAGGTGAAGAGCAGACAGAGAAAGAACTGTCTGCTACCCGTCTGATCTGTAGCAGACAAACACTTGATAATGATGGGTGAAGCTGGGACCAAACAGTGTGTGTTCACGGGGGTTTATTAACGCTTATTACCTGGGACGCAGTTATTCCCGTCCAGCTTGCTTCCGTCTGGACACATGTTGCACTTCATGCCCTTCACTCTTGGCTTGCAGGAACACAGACCTGACATCTGCTCGCAGTCGTCCCTCACCGATCCCGTGGCGTCGCAGTTACACGCTGCCGTGGAGATGTAGAGGGGGAAAAAAGGAGGTATAATTAGTATAATTTAGCGACAATGAGTAAAAAGCGGTAAGAAAAGCTTGGTTTCTATAGTGTACACAGTGTGTTTGAGGCAACCTTCGCCTCCGAACTTTGCGCCAGATTCATCCATTTCTTAGAGTCGAGGGTTGTGAAAAGTTAACTCGGCCTTAGGGGCCACAGGGAGAGAAGGAGGAGGAGTGTGCAACATAAACTCAAGAAAACAACCTCAGGGAAGGACAGCAACCCCATCATGTTCCGAGAATCAATGATGTGTGTGTGTTTTATTTTCTCCTCCTCCCCTTCTGCTGGAGCTGGTTTTAGTGTGCAGTCAGTGCGCTGTCTGCTTGCTGTGGGTAAACCTTGTTAAGGTCAGGGCCACGGGTGAGGCCCCCGCACACTTCCTGCTGTTGACTGGAAATGTTCTGCGGCGTTGGGAGGGTATGTCCTATGATACCTCGGTGGTGGGACACGAGCCGGTCACCATATTGCATTACAGCAAGACAAACAAGGGGTCCTGACCCCGCTCTTCACTTGAATACAAATGAAAGCAGTTGGTTCAATACAGTTTTGACAGGACTAAAGGACACAGTAGGATTTCTCCCCCTTCAAAACCTTCCATCCAATAGTTTAGCTGAATATATATATTAGACGTAGGTAGTTTATCGACACTAGTTGGTTATTTACTTTTACAATTTAATTCAATTCAGTGAGAAATCTCTCTCCTACCTCCCGGACAAACAAAACCAAAGTTACACGGCTAGATTAGTGGAATCTAGCCGTGTAACTTTGGTTTTGTTTGTCCGGGTTTTGAGATATCTGTTTCAAAAGGTTCTCGGCTCCATCCCAAAACCGTGAGTTGGATTTCGTTTTGTTAAAAAATGTGGTTTATGAACTATAACATCTTTTGCAGTTTCCCCTTAAGCTGGATACACACAGCCAATAGTTTTAAAAGGGACTATTTCTTCCGTTGATAGAAAGTAGTCTCTGTCCACAGAGAGCTCTTTGGATTATCTAGAGTAACTATTACACTGTTTTTAAGGACAGACACAGTGCTGTCGCAGTCCAAACACTTTCCCCCAAACAATTCTCCATGAAACGCTTAACAGTATGAACATCTATTGCATGTAAGTTTGACCAAGAAGAGGGATCTCCCCTCTATTGTTCTTCTTGAGGTTTGTCCCTCAAAGTTATTTTTTGTGTGGATAGTTGTGGGCTCTATTGGGCTATAAAAATAGTAATACTTTACTTGACTATCCTCTGTGAGGCTAGATACCACTTGAATTAAATGAGAAATGTTTTTTTTATAATTTGTATGAACTGACCCTGAATGGGAAGAATGTATAAAGCTTCCCTTAACAAAAGGAACAAAAAAGCAGCATACATACAGGGATTGACACTGCAACAAATTACTGTTCCTACTGCTGAATTTCCGTGCAACAGTACAGCACAAGTGTATTTGCCCAGTCAGCACAGACACAAAGAGGCGATTCCTTACGCGTGCAGCCGCTCATGTTCTCTGTCACGATGCCACGGAAGTTCCAGAAGCCCGGCTCGCAGCGGTCGCACTTCTGTCCTCCAACACCCGGCTTACAGGAGCACTGGCCCGTGGCCGGATCACACGTCCCCTTGTAGGAGCCGTAGACATTACACTGACAGGTACCTGAGGAGAAAGGAGCAACATGGAAGTCAACATTAACATCACTGGTTTTATTCACTTTAAAAAAAAGACCTTATCATCGCAAAACACACCAGAACTGAATTCTGCTAACTATGATGGATATTCTGTACTAAAGATTTTTGCTGGGCTCAGACGTTGGGTAAGCTCTATTCCACGAATAAGAAAAAGGTGGATAAAGTGTGCTTAGGTGAGTTTCCCCTTTACTAAATCTCTGTAAATCTTTGTTTCTAAGTCTGCATGTTCTCCATCCATACTGCGTCCCCCTAACTAACGGCTTGATGAAGCATTTTCTCCTCCGTCTGCGTGCTATCATCCGTCAAGATCGTCGGATGAAGAGATTTTTTCTGTTGATATGGTGCAACATTATCATAATTATTCCTCGGATTAAGATGAAACGTTTTCAGCTATGCAACTTTGGTACCATAATTGCAGTCAAGGACAAATAAGTCCCATATGCTGAAATAGCCTGATAGTATCTAAAGTTTCTTTTTTTTGTGTGTGTGTGTGTGTGTGCGTGCACCACAACAAACTCATATCACAATAGAAGTTGCGGGGTCACCGGGGACGGACGTGGAAGGGGGACTTACTGGGACATCCGGCCAGTCCGACTCCCAAAGCAGTGGTCACGTTGTCGTGGCAGCAGCCGTACACAGACACGCTGCAGTGCTCGGATGCCCTCAGCTCAGGCGGAGATGTGGCTGAAATCGCTGATGAGATGGGAACAAATAAGAATAAAAAAATAAGGGAGGGGAGACAGGAGATGGCACAAGGAGAGAAAGAAGAACACCAACATTTAAGTGATTGCAGTGGAGGAGGCTTTCAGCTGGGTGGGGGGGAAGAATTAGACAACACAATCTCCGAGCGACGTGTAACTTTTTTTTTATTTTTGTTGCCAACAATGAGATTGGCTCGAGGGGCAGAGGTGGAGAGGCTGGCAGCCGGCTTCAAGATAACAATTCTATTTGCTACTTTCTCCACAATGGCTCAAAATCAGGGGGGGAAATGATGCTATTACCTCCAGTGAAAAACAAACAATGGCGTTGCTGGTGAATGTGCGGCGGCTGACATTTACCACCTTACTAGGAGGCACGTTCTCTTCATTTGTTCTTGTCTAATATTACGGAATTGCACTGCTGCCCTACAACCTTCCCAAAACAACAACAAAAAAAGGCTTCTGCATAATGTGAAGGAATGTGCCAAGCAGCTTGTGTCTGTGTGCGGTGTATGGAGAGCTCCATTGTCTAAGGATGCACCAGCCTTCAAACTAGTGTGACAGCTCTGAATAAAGAACCACATTCAACAAAATGGGGAAAAAAAAAAAAATGTGTTCCCAAAACCTGGCGCTTCACCAGAAATGGGAAGAGCAACAACAAACCACGCAGTGAGAGGAATAAGGGGGTTTATTTAATGGCCGAGGCAGAAATATCATTGTTCAAATTATCTCCAGTCTTTTAGGGTGAAAAAGTAAAGTTGTAGGGATGGAAAGCAGTTATCTTCCCCTCCACTCTTTTTTTTTTCTCTTCTCTGTCTCTCTCTATTCCTCTCCCAATCTCTTTTTCTTGTGTTGCTCATTTAGAGTTTGTAGGCTGGAGATACAGGGGCCATAAATCACACTGTTACTGGTGTGGATATGAGCCTCAGCCTAATGGTGATGACTCGGCCCCGCTCTTTTTCCAGTGCTTTCCCACTCCAGAGATGGGCTTTGGACACAGTTCATTTAACTTGCCACTTTCCTGCGCTCCATTCGCCTATCTGTGCAGAGCCTATTAGGACAAGGGGAACTTTTAATTTCATATGTTCTTCCACCCTCCAAGGGTTTTTCCTCTTCAGTGGCCATTGCACAACGCGGCTCGCTGTGACATGCAATATTACCCTCACATTTCTGCCGCTGTGCTTCTCCGCTGCTTTAGTCTTTTATATTCTCGCAAGGGCACATCTGCATGAGTTTGCTCGTCTAATAAACCAATAAGTGTTTTTCTGGATTTTACCAAAATCACTGACCCAGATTTGAGAATGCAGGTAGCTACAGAGGATGGTTTGAAATGCTATCAAAGGCAAATATTCACGCAGCAGATGACACTGACTGTTGACAGTGTATGCAAAAGAGGTAAAGTTTTGCGTAATCAGAACCTAAAAAAAAAAGGTTGCTTTCATGCTCAGCTAGTGAGAGCTGGCATGTTTTGATAAGTTCCTACAGTTGAGGTCAAATACAGTTTCTCCTTACATAGCTAATGTGGAGGCCAGCAAAATTCCCCAAGATCTGAATTTTTCCATTTGCCAATAGGAGAGAAGGAGCCCAGAGCTCTCACACCCATAGAGGGCTCCTCAAAAAAGGATTGATTATCCACGGATGGTAGAGAGGCGTGACAGTCAGTGCCCAAGGAGGCCAGCTTAGGAGAGGAGGAGAATCTGCAGGGATATGTGTGAAAACACTGTCTCACCCTCTCTTCGACTCTCTCCATCCTCCTGTATTTTACAGCTACGGGGAATCAAACAGGCTGGAATGATCACACAAAATCCCCTAAGTGCCTTTTGCTCTGCTCCCCAGCCGGCTAGCAGCAGAGCAGAATCTCTCCGTTTAACACGGCCAAGGAGAGGACGACGGCTAACCTTTGTTACTTAAGACGCTGATCTGACACCTGTCCTGACTCAGAAATGTCAATTAATTTACATGCAGCGAGAGGGGGGTTTGTATTATAGTAAGTGGGGTGAAGTGGTATCTGGAGGGTTAAGAAGCAAGCTTGTGAGCACGAGTTTTTATGGTTGATATTGTCAGAACGTCCAGTGGCGTATATAATATCGGTCCATACATGTGCCCGTGAGAAAGATTCTTATCTGTGCACGCTAGCCAGCCCCAGAGGAACGCTCCATTTCCAGATATGAACAACAGCCTCGAGTGTGTCGAGTCAACGTTCTCTGAGCAAACATATACACATCGTATTTAACCATGACCTTCTTTATTTCTTAAGGCCACAGCGGTCACACTGCGGAGAGACAAACAAGCACTGCTGCCGGAGTTCTATTCCAACGACAGACTATTACTACCCCGTCAATGGATGGAATGAGTGGAGAAATGGGATGTCAATGACAATGAGTCTTGGTGAGTGCACCCTGTAATGACATTAACTGTGAGTGGTGTAATGTACCGACCTGCACACGGTCCCTGATTCTGAATCAACAAGTGCTCTTGTTTCTCACATCTGGCCTTCTTCAGCTGGCACTCGTTGCTGTAATTTTTTCCATCTGAGCCACAAACCTACAAAGGAATCACAGAGAGTTGAGTATCACATACAATGTCTGGTCACGGGCTCCTTCAGCTGATAGTTTGCTCAGTCGGCATGACTTGACATAGCTGGAGCTTCAGCTATGTGCAGGTGGCAACTTACGGTTCTATTGCTGAACTGCCTTAAACTAGTAAAAAAAGAAACAAGTCTAATAGACACTTGATTTATTACCTCAGTAAACAATGTCAACATGAGTTTATGGTCTCAATCGTAGTTTTAATTCTCCTTCTATACATCATGATATCCATTTAGTAGGTTATAGTAAAATAGACTTTGGGGTTCGGCTACGTTGTTATTGACAGGTGGCTACCACAGCCTGGTCCAGTCTGGGAGAGTTTAGGTCTTACAACTCCAGTTCATGTTCAAGTTAATTTTTGCTCACCTAAAAATATCTTATTTAGATTTTTTTAAATAAAACCCAACAAATATTTATTTAACTGTTTTGGAGTGTTTTGCCTCTATGTCCATAGGTTCTCCACAAATGAATTTAATCGGCATATGAATGAAATAGGACACTTTAAGCAATTCAGAGACACGAGAGCCGTCCTGATTATGAGTGTTAGTAATGTAATGATAGTGTTAAACAAACCATAAATGAGCTTGTTTTTTGTTTTGTCTTCTTTTGTTTTTCTTATTTCAAGTTTTTGACACTCCTTAATACTTTGGGTGTGTTAAATGTAAAGTATAATCTGTGAACCATGATTTAGATATTAATTATATTTTAGAACTTGTTGTATTTGTACACTTTGGCAAATTTTAGTATATTTGAAAAGCAGTTCCTCAACTATGAACTGAATTGCTTTTGATATTGAAGAAAACATAACAAAATTGATGAATAGGAGGCAAGATCTAACTAATAAGGAGTGCTTTTTAATATAAATGATGTGCAATAATCCCTGATGAACGGTGGAGATGCAGCTGTCATATGTCTGATGTTTGTGTTTCAGTTATGACGTACCGGGTTGTGTGGCACACTTTGGCAGGTGAAGTCACAGACACATCGATCGTCCTCTGCGTCTTCGTCCCACGAGCCTCCGAACATGCGACAGCGGTCCTGTTCACAGCTCTCTGCTCCTGAGCCGGACCCTCCTGAGCCACAGTCTGCGGGATAAAAACACCATAAACACACAACATCATCAATAAAACACACAAGAGAGATGTCCCTTTATCAGTGCATCGGGTGGAGACAGTGTCCTACTTCCATTTCTCTTTAAGTTAAGGCTACATTTAAATATTAGGAGCGTCACAAAGTGAGGATGATTTACATTTTCCCTCACACTGGTGGTGGGGAGGGGGAACCAAAGGAGCTGCTGCTGGTGCAAGATAATGACCAACTGCAGTGAGGGAGAGAGATTGACTAAATAAATTAGACGCAACATCTCCGCACCACCAGCGAGGCATCCTTTTCATTTCAATTAAATCAGAGACAAAAAGTGGAGCGAATTATTAACTCTGGCCTCCGAGTGTGCAGAGAGAATCAGTGGCGAGGCCTGCTTTATGGTTGCCTGCTTTCTGATATGAGAATACAACTAATTGCAAAGTGTTCAGTAAAATCTAATTATCGCCTGAGACTTAAAAGAAAGTTGGCCCGGCAACTCTTTAACTGCGACCCTGAGAGGCCTTTTATTTGTTTTAAAAGTGCACTTCTCTGGATTGAAGTTGGTACTTTCCTGGTAAAAGAGGTAGCGAAGCCAAACTAAGTCCAACAATCACTTGGATTTGTGTTGCTCGACAAAAGTGTCAGTGATGAACTGTTGTGCACACGTTAGCACAAGGTAAGGGAACTTTAGAACAAAGGTAAGCGATCCATATGTGACGGGGGGATCGTAACAGGCGGGAACGTTTGGAGTTTCATTTTATGGCAAAAAGCAAATACGGGGTTTTGCAGAGTGCAGGCGTAGACAGGGGGAGGATCCGGCTTTTGAAGCTGCAAATTTCACCTCCGGTAGAACTCCGGAGGGAGATTAAGTGCGACGTGTGCATAAGCAGGGAATGAAAGCATTGGCGCGGCAGATAGAGAGAATGTCAGACACAGCGAGAGGCACCCTGTGGGCTGGCAGAAAGTTCATTTGAAACAAATCTGTTATTCAAAAAAAAAAGAAAGAGGAATGCAGTCCGACTGAAAGCTCCCAGCGCAGTTGAGAGACTCCAAAAAACATCAGATCATCAAGGTGTTATTTCTCCTTCCCGCCTACTTTTAGGGCTCATTCAACCCTCCGTATCGATGCGTCTCCTCTAATGGGGAAATCAATGCCGTAGTGATGGAAGTGCCACTTAGCATAACCCATCTTCTAAAGTAGATTATGGAGCAGGTCACAGTGCAGGGGGAGGGGGAGGGGCGGGCGAGGCCCCGGCTGTTCTTTGATTTGGGTCATCAGCAATGGGCTGTGACAGCTTTGAGTGGTCAATACAGCGGGGGGGGCCTTCACTTCATTAGCGGAGGATGCAGCGGTGGAGCGGGAGCTTTGTGTAGAGGCCAACATCCTCCACAAACATCAGGACTTGTTAAGGACTCGCTCCGTCTCCATTTTAAGCCAGGAGAACCTCCCGACCCACAATCCTTTGGCTCGAATGTGCTGTTGCAGCTACTTATCGACTGTGGACCGTAGGAGCAGTTAAAATGTAACATTTTGTGACGGGTCTAACGCGTGGGCTAATGGCTGTCAACTGCCGGCGCCATTATCGGCAGCATATTTGCACTTTTATCTACACTTCATTGTCGTTGTTTTTTGTAGGGGGTTTTTTTATGTTCATATATATGCTTTTGCATTTTATATTTCTGTGTACAAAATAGTTAATGTTTATCCTTTTTTCTTCTTGGACCTCCTTGATTTTTTTGTTTCTTTGTCTGTTTCTGTGCATTAGTGAGCGCAAGTAACCGGAGTCAAATTCTGATTCTGATTATGATCACAGGTTCCTGAAGGTTACTCAGATGTCATCTTAAAGAATGAACTAGCTGACTCCAGAACGGGTCAGAAACGGCAACGTGCATCTGTGTACTGTACACCAGCACAGCAAGACACAGTGAAAGAAAAATGCAGGAGTAGCCAATTCATATTCCGCTCAGGCCTCCTGACAGAGGCGAGATAAATAAATAAAAGAGGTAAGACATTAGAATAGAATAAATAAAAGTGAAGGGCGAAGGGGGGTCCTAATTAGCTGTTGCTCTTTGATGTGCTCGCCACCCGCGCTGCCTATGAACCTTTCAATTAATACATCCCCAGCTAAGATGGCTCCATCAGCTATTCTCTCTGCACTGCCCATCCGCTGCTTTTTACTCAGTCACGTCAGAAACAGAGTCTATTTAGCCAAGGGAGCTCCATTAGGAAGACAGAATTCAGCGGCGGAGAGGAGAAAGGAAATGAATAGCATAAGAATAATGTCCAAGGAAGAGAGGAGGAAAAAGAAAAAAACATTACAGGGATTTGGCGGTGGAAATGAAAAGATGAAGGTTAAATAATGAGGATGTGTGATGGACCGAGAAGCAGCCTGAGGAAGTGACCGATATCATTGTGAAACCTTCTGATAGCATGACCTGTGCTAGTGTCACCTTGGACTTCTATCACTCGGAACAAAACCTCCCGTGTGCCGCAGCACAGATCGAAGACGACATCGGCGAGGTTTGCCTTTTGTTTTTCGCTCCATCTATCAGTCGCTCATACGGCCCGCTGTTGACGGAGGCGACAGCATGTTAGTCCAAATAAAGTTCCTCAACACAGAGAGGGACGGAGCGCCACGCACAAAGGATAAGGATCTTTCAGAGCATCATTGATCCTATACTGTATATAGAGGGCATGGACAGCGCATCATTGTGTGACTCTGCTCTCATAATCTTGTTTGTTAAATGTCTAGTCAATTAAAAACGGGCCGGGGGCCCCCGTAGGTGATGCACTGCTCTCAGTCGCCACTTTGTCAGTGTCGGCAGAAGAAGCTGAGGCCAGGCCTACCCGAGTGTGAAATTAAACAGGTGATAAATTTCCCTGTATGGCCAACAGTCGCAACACTGTCATTTTTCATTACTGTTAAACAAAAGGCGGAAAAAAACAACTTCCATTTTTATGCTCGCCGCCCCTCCCCCCCCTCCCCTCCCGGCAAGACTAATGAGGATGGTGTTTAAGTCGGGTCTGCGTAAGCGAATAAATCACATGTTCACTTCCTCTCCGGGCTTATCTTAGATATGAGGTATGGAGTGTGTGTGTGTGTGTGTGTGTGTGTGTGTGTGTGTGTGCACACCGGTGATGTAGAGCTTTGCGGGTGTCTACAACAACAACAGCCAGAAAACACTTAGTTTTAGGTATCATTTATTGTGGTGGACTGCTGTAATGCAGGATATATACTATTGACTTTGTCGAAACCTACCACCTGTACATCAGCGTGAGGATAAATATATCAACAACAGATTTTTTTTTTTTTTTACAGTATGTGGCCAAAGATAAGCATCCCACAGCCAAACACAGATATCTCAAGGGGGGTGGGGGGGGGGTTACAATGACACCAGACTTCCTGTGGTGGGTGTGGGTTAGATTTGAGGGGGCTGAAAGGACCGGGGACAGAGCTGGCAGATTTTGCCCCATGGGGTGAAATTTATCGATCGCAGACAATCCCACCTCTACCCCTGTCTGTGAAAGCACCGCTGCCCCTTTTGTCGAGAGGCACAGATTTGATGGAGAAGAGTGCAAAATAAAGAGAGAGGGACATGAGTGGGTGGGTGGGAGGGCATGGAGCGACGGGGAGAAAAAGAGAGAGGGGAAAAAAACATATTTCTATTGTGTAAGCCTGGTGGTTTTCTCTGAATCAAGTGGAAAAAAAGAGGATGTTCAGAGGCAGCATGAGAGAGCGAAAGAGAGAGAATGAAAAAACACACAAGCACAGCAATGCCCTTGGGGAGGTAGAAGAGAGCAGTTTTGCCTGATACGAGACAACCAACAGAAAGAGGACAGAGTGTCAGTGTGTGTGTGTGTGTGTGTGTGTGTGTGTGTGTGTGTGTGTGTGTGTGTGTGTGTGTGTGTGTGTGTGTGTGTGTGTGTGTGTGTGTGACAGCGACTCTGCATACAGTTTCACATTTCTTCACGCTCCACATACAAAAAAGGTCACTCCTTTCAGTCAATGAAATGATGTTAAATCGACCACAAGGAGCTTTGGCGGCACGATTCCCTTGGAAGGCCCTGGGCCAATACGGTAGACAATGGTAGGATGAAGAAAAAAAAGAAAGACAAAGAGCAAAGAAAAGAAACACCGCTGGCTAGCAATGAAAACGCAAGAGGATTCCTCTCATCTCTATTTGCTCTGTCCTCCATCTACCCTCTCTCTTCTTCTCTGCAGCCATCCCTCCTGCTGGCAGGTGTAATCTGCTCCCCTTCACACCTTGTCAAAGGATGAGTATGTTCGCTGTGACGACCCACCAGCCACGGGGGAGCAGCACCGCCGCCGTCTGCATGACAACCAGGGGTTGGCGTGCCGCTCCCTCCAGAGTCCTCTCAAAATACGGGGCCCGAGAGAGGGACCGTGATATGCTGCCTCGGCCTGTCAGCGCAGATCAAGATATGATTTGCACGGTGAATTAGATCTAATTTATTCGGAGCGACAGAGTATACAGGCGTGGAAACGGGCGACACTCACATTAAGCGACATCGGTCACACGCTTAAAAGCATAATTGGATAGAAGGGCTTGATAAAAATGTATAAAGTCAATTTTTCGTATAAAAGCCAGCCAACAAACAAAATCAGTGAAATTACCTGTGCTATCATGGTTTATATGTTAGACTCGTTAGGGACTATGTTAGGGATTAGCCAGCCCGGTTATGTCAACAAAGCACAGAGAAGCTTGGATTACAACACACACAGAGGGAGGGTGACTTCATTCTCTGCTAACGTAGACATTACTCCACTATATCTTTCAATAGATGATAATTGTATGCTGCTGTATTGATGCTCTGAATGCTGTTCTCACTCTTTAGTAAAGTGTTCAGCTATTGACAGGGAAACTGAACACTTCCTGCAGATATTTAACATTAAAAGTCTCCTGGGAAAGGCTTTATGAATTAAAAGGCTTTTATTATCAGTGCAAGAAGTGTTGAGTTTCACTGGCAGCACCTCAACGCTAAACAAAAGTAGGACAACAATCATTTTAATCTATTGAGACAACAAGTAAAATGGGGGGAGATTCATAAACAACTCAAAACAGCGACAGAAAATTAGATAAGAAGCAAACCAGAAAACAGGGAGGCTTCTTAATGAGATATGATACAATAGATAAAAAAAGACTCAATTACAAATAAAAGGTTGCCTCTAATATGAGAGTGTTTGAGAATTAACTGTAGCAGGAGAAATGAAATGTAAAAAAGAAAAGCCAAAGCATGAGCACGAGAACTTAATCACCCAGAAGTCATTTCTGTTCCATGTTGACGGACACGCAGTGTGACTTTTGATTCATATTGTGCTACGCTAGCCTGTTGGCGTGCTGCTGCTGGCATATGCAGCCATTATTAAAAATCCACACATGACTGGATGCTGTGCCACAGGTCAGTTGATGAAGATAATTACACCATTTCAATGGCCGATTGGTTCACATAATCACACCGTTTTCAAAGTCCATTTCCTACCTTCATCGCAGCTGCCGGGCTTCGCCACATCGACTCTCCTCTTCTGCATGCAGGAGGACGTGCGGAGTTCACACTCGTTGTTGTAGGTGGTGCCGTCGCTCCCGCACACCGGGGAGAAGGTCTCGCCCGAGCACTGCGGGCACTCGCACTTATTCTGGATGCAGCGGGCCCCCCAGGCACAAACAGTGCTGCCACATGTTTCTGAAAAACAGAGAGCAATGGGTCAATGCAACAAAAAAAAAGAGGGGAAAAATAGTTTTGATGTTTTTCCTTCACTCTAGACCTTCTCTAAATGAGGTTTCTCTGGTCCCTTCCTATTTGACATGCATGCCACTTCCTCTTGTAATAAATCCCTCACTTAAAACTGACACATACCCGCTCCCTTAGTAATCCTCCATCTGTCAAAGTTTGTTAGAATATGAACTGCATGCCTGCGGCTGTACGAGGTCCCTGCCGGGCTCTACTTTAATTTTTTTGATTTAATTTGGAGAAAAGATGCTGTGTTTTTACCTATGAATGCCTGAATGTGTAACATCTGATCAACCCAGCATCCTCGAGTACGCCAGTAATCCTGGTATGGACACACACTGAATGAATGCATGCATTACTTACTGCACTCGCCCTGGCTGACCACTCGGAGGTCCATCTGTTGTTTGCAGGCCCGAACGTGCAGCTCACACTCGCTGTTGTAGGTGCTGCCGTCGCTGCCACACACGGGCTGGTGGGAGTCCACACACTCCGATGCGCACACACACTGCCCGCTCTGGGCATCGCAGATTGCCCCGAAAGAGCAGTTGGCACAAGAATCATCTAGATGGAGATAAGAGAGAAGGACGAAGGCTCAGTGTGTGTGCTGCAGGGATTTATTTTTGTGGCAAGTTGGCTTTAATAAATACCCTGAATTTGGAAAATATTGAATCCCTTTTTATGCTTTTAAGATTTGGTGTGTGGTAGATTTAAAATGGAACAAATTTGTTGTAAGTCATTAATCTGCAATCACACTGCAGTGCATTTCATATTGATCATACTTACTTTTTGATGATCCTTCAAATGGATGTTAAAGTTGCAAAGAAACCAGTTTTTACACACCCTTCACTCTGCATTGTTAATAGTTTGACTGTACATATTCACAGAAAAGTGCATTGCTATAGGCACAACATTAATTTTTATGCACTTTTGTAGTTAATATCAAAGCAATGTCAATCAAGATGATTTTACTGAGGCATAATTATAGTGCTAATGAGCTAATTACAGATGCAGGAATCATATATTTTCTTACAAATTTCCTGTGTATTAACATTCATAGTGTGAACAACAGCCATTAAACAATTAATTGGTAAAAATGAGTTGTTGTCTTTCCTTGTTGTGTGTGGCTGACAGCTGGTGTAGTGCTTAATGAGGCAGTGCTGGAGCACAGATACAAGAAGTGCAAAGATGCAAAGTTTCGAATCGGTTTTATGAACTTTTGGAGTCCACCAGAGGGAGACTCAATTGATTTGACATACTTTCAGAAAAGGCACACACCTGTCTATCAGAAGGTGTCACGGTTCACATGCATGCAATGCGCTAAAAAACAATCCATGAAATTCTCCACACAGATAGAATTCTAGCGAGGAACAGATCTGAGAAGGCGGATAAAAAAAAAAATGATTGATGAAAGTTCCCAGAAACCCAGTGAGCTCCGTCACTGTAGACATTTAGAACCACCCAAAACTACACTTTTTTTCTCGAAGACTGAATAACTGGACACAAAGAGCTTCGGAAATGTGGAGCAAAAATTGTAGAGCCCGCCAGAAGGACAAGCTTCTCTGCGGCTCTCCATCAGTCAGGACGTTACGGGAAAGCAGACTCAAGGCTTAAGCGACTCCTGAGGAAAAAGCAACACGACAGCCTGGCTGGAGTTTGCCAATGGACACTTAAAGGACTCTGAAAGCATAAAGGAAACCATTCTCCGGGCTGATGAGAAAAGAATTGAACTCTTTGGCCTGGATGCCGAGTGCCATGAGGCTGTATATCTACTGACAGCCAGATACTGCACTTGCCATCCCTGTGGGGATGCTCCTGAGAACTTGAGGTACAAACCTTTTTTATGGTTGTATTTATCACTCAGTTAGTTTTTAGCATATCTGCTTATACACATGCTATTTCCCCGGCACACTTCAAAACTGAATCAGTCAGATGATATCTGTATTTTCTTTTCCGAAAGACAGCGTTGAGATATCCAAAAGGCTTAGAGAGCTTTGGAGACTTCCCTTATTAGTCGGAGGATTCACTTGGATCATCTCTTGAGAAATTGCCTGCTTCTGGAGGCAAAGTCTTGAAGAAACAGCAAGGCGGGATCAGACATGTCCAGGGTATCATACGGGGGGGCGGAAACAAATGAGGAGGCGAACGAGAGGCCTCGTACACAGGCAGGGCGAGCGGTAGATGTGCTCTCCCTCTGACACCAATTACACCTGGAGGATTGCATTAGCGCGGCTCGCTATCACATTCAATTAGAGGCAGGCTAATAACCGCTGCTGATTGAGCGCTAATTGAGAGAGGCGAGGCTGGCCGCTGGAACCTATCCACATTATTAATCTGTTTATTGCTCTTTAAGAGTCTTCGGGTTTCCCTCATCTCTCCATTCGCTGCTGGCGTCCACTCCATTCATGGGTTGACAAGCCTAGTTTGTCAACTGGATTTGGGCCAAACACAGTATATTGCCTGTATGAGCGATATATTGTATATTAGTACAATGACAAATTTCCAAATACATAAAGATGACGTGAACGGAGCATTCAGGAACAATCTGTTAAACCGACAATTCCTCTGAGCAGAGAAGCCCAGTACAAGATAGAATGGTTTTCTGAATTTGGTGTTGGGGAACTGTGCTGGCCTTGCCCGGTGCCATCCAGCACTTTTAGGATTAATTGGAACACCGAATGCAAAACAGGCCTCAGCACCAGCGGCAGGCCTCACTAATGCTCTTGTTTGCTAATCCCTGCAGCCAGGTTCCACAAGCTAGAGGCTGTTATTGCTGCATGTTAATGCCCATGGCTGTGGAGGTGTAAAACATTTACATATGAGTGTAATGGGTTTTTTTTCTTTTTAGCTTTGTACTGTCAGACTAATAATCTATTACTCAGACTAAATAATCATTTGTTGTCAGAGATCAGATGTTGCTCTCCAGTTGGTTTGCAGTGGAGGTTTTGGCACAAAAACATGAAGAGGCTTTATAACAGCGAGGGCTTTCTGCGCCGAAAATAAATAAACATAAAATATAAAAATGGAGGTTGCTGTGTTCGCGGCTCCTCTCTGGTTGCAGCAGCTATAAATCAGGACGTGGAGGTGTCGAGTGTTGTCCTTTATCAGGCCTCGTGTCCTGATAGCAGCCTCGCTTCTTTATCTGCTGCTGCCCCTCGCACCTGGCTCTCCACGCTGCCTGACACTCCAGACAACACGCATCGCAAAACAGACAGAAAAATAGAGCTTTGGTTCAAAGCCGGGGAGCAAGGGGGAGAACTGCCGCCATTACTGAGTAATGTTAAGATGTCCACTCTCTGTCATCTCCAAGTCTGTCACCACTAATTATGAGTTTTTAGTGAAAAATAGTCTTATTTCTTTTTCTTTATGCAGACAACTTCACAACCATGAAATATCCAGACTTCAAGCTCAAAGGTCTGGCAGGCTAGGCATTACGACATCAGCCCATTAGAACCTGGGATCTCTCATCTCATTTAAATTTACTTTCATGTCTGCCAATGCAAGAACAGCTCCAGCCTGGAAAATACACAGATAACCGTGTCCAAGATCAAAGTAAGATATCTTAAGATCTTCTCATGCCAGGTCTAATAAAATCTAATACCAACTGTGTCCAAAGCACAAGATTCGGTCCCATTGCAGCTTAAAGTCGTTTGCAACACTCGGGCAAACTTTTAGTCACAGTTGGCTCCATGATCAGGGGAGTTGGGACAACAGTCATCCATTGATTCACTTCCATATTTCAAACCAAACATTAACATTTTGCTGAAGACCTGCTAGAATTTAGTTGAAGTTCACTGCCGATGTTTGTTCTTGCACTGTGACAGCTTCTCTTGCTGTGTTTTGGTGGCAGTGTTTGTGTTTTTAGACGTGAGAGTGAGAAATAGGGGCAGGATGGTATAAAAAGTGGCCTTGAAAGCATGGAGGATTGAGTCATTGAGGAGAAAAAACCCCCCCAAAAAAACAAAGACTCTCCAGCTTTGCAGCGTTTTGTCGATATCCTCACTGGGGAAAAACAACCTGAATAGCGTCTGAGGGGGTCTGGGACTGAGTGTTACCTCCGGATTAAGCAGAAAGAAGTAGGCCGGTTTGTGTTTTGAAGGCTTGTGAACATGCCTGGGTGATAACAACTCCCCCGTCGATGCCTGCCTGGCCGGTACACTATTAACACCGCCACCTCGCTCGCTCTGCTCCTCCTCGTCGTATTTACCTCCTTCCCTCCCTGCGTTTATTACTTCCCCCTTCCCTCTCCGCCTCTCTCCGACCACTCCCATGCTGCTGGCGTGACCTATATTTCTTACTCAACTGTGTATATCATTTCAAACACCTGTGGGAGAGAAATATAAGGGGGGGGGATTTGTATCCTTTTCACGAATGATTCCAGGGTCTCTGCTCTCGTCCGTTTGGGTCGAGCCGTATAAAATGCCCTTTTTTTCCACGGCGACTGATATCCAGCTGGGGGGTCTATTAACCAAGAGCACCTCTCCCGGCCCGCCTTACAAGGTCGCCCGCCACTCAAATGTAGGAGGAGGGAAAAATCTCAGAATAATAACAAATGTCAGTCATAACGCTATCGGGTTGCACCTGAGCCATATAGATAACCGCTGTTTCTCCAGCCCACGGGGAAGGAAATTAAATTATGGCTGGGCCCATGAGAGGCTGTAGTAAGCCTCACACACGGACAAACACACACACACACACACACACACACACACACTCACCCACACACACTCACCCACACACAGTAAAGCAAACATGCCCAGTTATTTTCTATCTTGGCACTTCTCACCTCTTAAACTACCTATGCCCTCAACTGCCACAACGTTAAGTGCATTTGGATGGAAATAACAAATAAAGCTGGTCAACAAAAACCAAAAAAAAGAAAATGTTGAGGGCTATTTTTAAAATCACACCATATAAATGCCTACTCAAGAATGAAGATGAAAATGTTGCAAATAAAAAAGTGAAATTTAACACAATAAATCACACATATAATGCCAATTGTCAGCACGGTAACAGGGTAAACAAACAAAACATAAAATGAATCTGTTCTTATGCGTTTCTGAATTATAAGTATTTGGGTTAAACAACAACAACCTGGCTATGGCAGACATTTCTCACCACTTTCTCATGCCCACGCCTTCAACTTTTAATTCCGATGCTTCCTACAGCACCTGAAGGCAGCATATGTCTCCTCCTCTCTCTCCCTTTCTGCTCCATAAACATGTATAGTATATTACTGGGGGGAATAGGCTGTGATAATTAGGTGAGATAATAGCTTAAGTCAGTCAGTTGTTATGGTGCTGAACGAGGCCCAGTAAAGCTGTGCAAACAGCCCAGAAATAACCCACATTATCATCGCCATCATTCCTCGGCCCGCTCGCGCCTGGCAAGCCAATGCCTCAGCGTTTTTATGGCACCATTGCGCTGACGCAGGCCTGTTTCCTCTGGGAGCCAAGAACCATCCATAGTGCTGGATTACAGACAGGGCCCTCCGCTCAGCCAGCTCTGCCCCCTCGCTTTTTAAAATAAAGACTATTCATTACCGCCGAGGGGCCCGGGGCCGACAGACCCGCCGTCTACCTGCAGTGCGGGCGCACCAAATTGAGTCAGCCTCGCTTGCCCACCGACCAAACGCTGCTCCCGCTCCATTTCCTGTTGGCATACATCCTCACGCTGGATTTCAATTTAGAGGAGGCTGGAAGTGGGAGGGGAAGATGACTGACGCAACACGAGGGCAGGCAGGGAGGCAGCGTCGGACGGCTCCAACAACTAACCATGTCGACTTCTCAGTGAAGAAAGAAACCAACCGCTCATTTAACAAAACAACAAACTCGACCCAGAAACTGCACGTTTTAGGACAAAACGGAACTGTGTGAGACTAATTTGGTTGTATTGATCGTTCAGCTAACTGCTCAGCTCATCCACAAATACAGCACCGCAGAGGCCGACTCGTTTCCACTGTTATGGTCTTCAAAATGTGCAGAGAAGAAAATCCATCGTGGTAAAACAGAGTGAGGGAAGTAACTGACGGGCCAAGGGGGTAATAACCGCTGTGCTCTTTGGTCCAGTGTGTCGAGTCTAGTTATTTCTATTTGTATAGCCCAATAACACAAATCACAGATTTGCCTCCGGGGGCTTTACCATCTGTACAGCGTACATCACCCTCCGTCCTTATTTCGCTCGATTGAGGAAAAACTCCCCAAACAAACCCCTTTAACGGGATGTATAAGCGAATGGCTTGTTGGTAGGCAGGGAAGAACACTCAATCACCAATTAGAGTCCATGGGAGAATTGGCCTTCAAAGATGGCATTAAGCCATCAGGAATATTCACTAAGTGGGTTTACCAAGCTGTAAAAAATCTGTCCGTGTGGCTGTCTGCCAGCGTCGTGGATCTGAGGATATTTTTCACCACTTGAAGCTCTGCTGTCGCTGGTTCACTAATGACTAGCTGATGCTCGGACTCAGCAAGACAAAAGCCAAGTGACTCATGTAGCCAATTATAGACAAGTACGCTCCGCATTCTCTTTCATCCGGAGTAAAGTGCGTCCTCATTTAAAGGTCAAAACAGGCAAATTGGACTCTTGGTGTTGGTACGGAAGGGCTGAGGTAGAGTAATGGACGAGGGATGAGAAAAGATCTATTAAGTATTGTTTTGACTTTGTTAGAAATGAATGGGAAGCCCCGGGGGGGTCACCATGAATATAATTCCATATGTGTTAATTGTTAATGTCTGTGGATTAAAATGGTGCCTCTGGGCATCGTAGCACTATTAATTAATTTGAGCGTAATTAGATTCCACGAGGAGAGATCTTTCCCTACCTGTGAGCTATAATTCACACGTTTCATACTGATTAGATGACTGCGCAGTGAATCGCTGTGCGGTGTGATGTGTGCTGCTACTCACCACATGGTCCTTTGTGCTGGATTTGAATGTCCCTCTGCAGGGCACAACCCATCGATCGCATCTCGCAGGGGCTGCCGTAGCTGTGGCCGTCGGATCCGCACACCTGGTCGGACGTCTGCGGGCAGGCCTCGGGGCACTCGCACACCGGCTCGTTGTTCCTGACCACGCACACCGCCCCGTGCTCGCACACCTTATCCAGGCAGGGGCTCGGTATGCTGAGATCTGAAGGTCGACCACCCAAGAGATAGAGAGTAAAAGTTAGAGACGGAAGAGGGAAGAGGGGAGGGGGCGTTGATACTGAACTTGGTGGATATAAAGCGGGAGGAATATAAAGTAGAGGTTGGAGAGAGGTCTGGGGCCGGAGAGGGCAAAGGTGACAGGGAGGTAAGTTAGAGCGTAGCTTCAAGGGGAACAGCAAGGTTTCGTGTTAGAAAAGGTGATGTGATGTGGTATGCAATACAGCCCTACTCCTGTGACACCTCTGCTTCCTCAGCTTCCTATGTCATTTCCTCGCCTTTGTGAGCTATCCTGATGTATCCTGAATCTTTGAAGAGTCCGCTGAATCCGGTGGCGGATAAAGGCATGGCCTCGTAGCACAATAGAGATGAAACAGACCACGAACAATGGTTACGCAGCCTTTTTTTTCTTCCATTTTTATTTTTTTCATATTTTCAGGGGAGTAAACGCCTGGATTAATTGACGTTCCCGATGTGCCCCTTCAAAGGCTGCCATTTGCATCTCAGTGAGAGTGCCACCGCTTCAGCCGGAGTCGGTTGTACTGACATGGAAGAGTGAGGAAAAGAAGAGAGTGTGACAGAGAGAGAGAGAGAGAGAGAGAAAATGCAGAGAATGGAGTAAAGAAACAGGCGAAGACAAGAAAGAGGCCTCTGCTTAATAATTCACAAAAGGCAAGCTCCTGGGCAGAGGCAGATATGAAATGTGAACATCACAGAGGTGCCTGCTTCAGTCTCTCCCTCTCACGCACCAGCGCCAGCAGGACTCCATTAAAACGAGCACTGGATTTTGCACCTATGATTCTCGGTAGTGGCAGATGGGTGTAGAATGGGCTGATATAACCTGACTTGATCAGAAAAAAAAGAGGAAACCGAAGGAGAGAAAAAAAAATGAACAATCCTTTGATCGCAGCCCCCGCCCCCCCCATCCTGACTCAATCAATTCCTTACAGCTTTATGTGTTAATGAAAATATTCCGTGGCCTTGCGTGGACTGAGACAGGGTGTCAATGTGTGTCGGCGCTGACGGGCTTGTCTTGATGGTTAGAAAATGTGATGCTTTAGGTAGGAGGAGTATGTATACGCTCCGCTATCGAGAGTAAACAAGAGATGCTGGCCGGGCTCTGTGGGGATTTTCATTTGGGAGGCGTCACGCATGAGGGGCGGATCAGTCGGCTAAATGTGGCGCGTCTGCAGATTAGTGGGAAAAGCAGACGCAGGCATCAAATCGTTTCTGATGAGAAGCCCTCAAAGAGGTGCGTTACAAACCCAAAGACATGCAAAACTTCTTCCTTCTCTCATCTACCTTTGCATATGTTAGGGGCTTTTTTGTCAGATGAGTGTGTGTGTGTGTGGGGGGGGGTGTGCTGTCATGGAAACCGCCCCTTGTAACGACGCCACCCACGGCTCTATCATTACTGTGACCATTATGGGATTAGAAGGCATCACAGGGGGGAGACTTGTCTTGCCTGGGGCCCCCCCCCCCCATGATTCATTCACCAGCTCCGGATGGTTGGGCGGTGCCCTTAAGGCTAACGGTAAATAATCAGCTGATAACACAGACGGAGGCAATTAGCTTGTTTCACTGTGATGGAGGCGGTGGGAGGGGTATGTGCGATAAGGATCAAAGTCACCTGAACATCTTGAGATCAAATTCATTCCAAATGATGTCAGGAACCGAGGTGTAGCTACTAGAAATAGCAGACTAATGTTTTTCTTACTAAGTTACGGCTGTAATTGAACAAATCTTTCTGGATCTCGAGCAAGGACACTTTGGAAAGTGAATGTTTCAGATTATAAAGAGGGAAACTGCTATTGATTTTCTGTGTTTTGATGCCAAGCAGCTGTTTCAAAAGAGTTTGGAGGTGCTGCATAAATATGTAAGCTGTTCGATGCTGCTTAATTTGGTGCGGCTTCAAAAAACAATTGAATCCCAGTGATCTCTTTTCAACTCCTGGCGCGTGTTACAGTGGTAAGCTTGTGATCCGAGCTTAACTGTACAACCTTGGCCCCCATAAAAGTTCACCAGCACACTTTCCCAAGGACAAGCTCCTGAAACACGACTGCTGCCGCCGATAACGCCTTAGTCCCCCATTCTCTTTGTTTCGCACATAAAAAAAGATGAAAGAACATTCCCCTCCAAAACTAATTTTTTATCATCCTCTACCTCTGGGGGGTAAAGTTTCTGCCTGATTTATTAACTGGAGAGGGTGTAGGGGAGGAAAAAACAAAAAGCCCAAGACAAAACTCCCCAAGTGTGAAAATCTTATGACACAGTTAAAAGCTATCTTTCCCTCCCCCACTCTCTCCCCCCCACCTCTCTCTCTCTCCCTCTCTTGGATGCAGGCAGGAGCTTTGAAATGGCAGCCTGTCTTAGGCTTAGGCTTGTGGGATGGTGTTCACAAGCCCTGTTCCAGCTCTTTTTTCTCCACCTGGTCGTCTCCCAGACGTTTTAAATACATCTTCTTCATGCATGTATCAGTGATTCTGTCAGGCAGGGTCCAGAAAAAAGAAAAGAAAAGGAAGTCGCATGGTTTAAACCAAGCCTTTTCTACTGGAAAATTAGCTTGACAGTTGAATGGGAACATCTGTGGTTCCAAACACATCGCAGCGCAGTAGCCAAGACGTTGTTTTAGTGGCTGAGCAGGTGCAGTGAGTGGTCTGCTGTGGCAGTCGGGGAAAGTCAGGACAGACAGTGAGAAAAATAATACAAAAAAAAACATGAATAATTCTTTCTAATCAAGGATTCTGCTCTGCCAGTTCGCACTCAGCTATGTTCCCGTAGCATGGCTCCGTTGGAGACTTTAACATTCTGGCTGTCACCTCAGTCTGCATCCTCTCCTGCCATCCGCCTTGTAGTTTTCTTCTATTTTAATTAGTGTGGTATTTTAATAGCACGGCCCCGCTTCAGGGCTGGAAAGGGGATTACTTCAGGTGAGGCCAAGCTGTGTCAACTCGGCCCGGCCGGCCGCGTCGGAAATAAAACATTTAAAGGACGCGTTCCATCTGATGTCCTGATATTTGGTTGCCTGTCCGCATGAAGTATCATTACTGCCCACTTTGGGGTGTTATCTGACTGGTAAAGTGGCGGAGGACGCAGTGTAACTCCTAAAGCTTTAACAACCCCTCGTTAGGTCGCCTTGGCGGCACAGCGAGCTCCGGCGTGCACGCTGGCTGGGATTGTGTTGCTGCTGCAGCGAGCAGGCGTACGCCGCCAACCCCCCGGTAACATGTCGGTGAATAAGCCGGGAGATTATTTTGGCGAGAGCTTCCCTCCCATCTCCGCTCGGCTCATACATATGTTAATTGGACTTTTCCCCCCCTCGGGGTCCGTGTGCAATTCCAAATGGCTGCCTGTATTATGCCGGGCAGTGAATCAGTGTAATCCAGGTGATGCTGGCAGTAGCCAACTGGCAGCGAGATATCACCGTCGACTACGAGCCGCTACAACACAGGACTCCAATGGGGAACGGCCGAATCCGCGGCAAGCCCCGCCCTCTGTGTTTCTTCACCTGCGGAGCTTTGATCCGACTCCCTTTGCCCTCGCTCGCATTAAAAACATTTATGTATGATATTAGTCGAGGGAAAAGGAGGTGCAGAGAGAAAGGCTATATTAGCATACAGCAAAAAGGCATACCCGCGGGCTGTGTCTGTCTACCACTGAACAACTTATCACAGGCAGGGGGGGAGGGATCCAGGCCTCTTTGTGCATGTACAACCAAGAACGTGCTGCTCTTCAAAATGGAGACAAGCAAAAAAAGCGGGGAAAGAAGAGCGGGGAAAGAAGAAAGGCACGTCAGTATCCCTGATGTTGTGACACGCGTCTATCAGAGGTGAGATGATGTCTAAACATCGTCTTTGTCAGACTGATGCACGGCGAAGAAAACACGAGTACAAATGTAACGACGTTTATTGCATCTCCAAATCAAGTCAGGAGCCGCATCGCGGGGGCTCGGAAGAACAGGAAATGAAATGAGAAATGTAGAAATGAGAGAACGGTGTGGTTGATCGCAACCCGACGGCGTGCGGAAAAAACCACAACGCCTCGAGAAACTTCTGGCACCCTGTTGACCCACATTTCCCTGTGATTTCTGCCAGCGGGCCGCATTAAGTGGACCGGCGGTCCCCGGCTGCTGTCAATCTGGCTCCCACGGCAATTCCTCTAATTAACTTGATTAGGAAAAAAACAGCACTGGTGATCTCAGGCTGACTTACACACTCCAGCCCCGCGACTGTGTGCAAGTCCAATCACTGCGGCCGGCGGAGATGCTAATCAAATAAACATGCAAATGATAGAATATTCGGCACAGAGTCTTGACACCTAAGGTGAATGAATTTCCTCTCCTGCTTTGCAGAGCGCTTTGTCAATGACAATGTGTCTGCTCGCTGAGTGATTTCGTGCTAACCTCCGGAGGCGACAGACAACACATTTCAAGCAAAGTCGCTCGCACTTCTGAGTGAGTTTTCTCTACGCTTGCATTCATGCAGACAGACACACACACACACACACACACACACACATACACTCACACACACATGGTTGTGAAAATGACAAAAGAGCTGTGGGTAAAGAATTTCTGGCCGCAAAACTAGCTCTTTCATTTGTTCACTCCTACTTTGCCTCTCACACTGTGTGTGTGTGTGTGTGTTTCAGCGGTTTTACAGACTTTTCCTCGTAACTACTATTTGGGAAATTCTCCACTACCCGCTGTACCAATGCCAGACGTGAGGCCAGAACATCAGCAGGCTCCAGGGAGTTGTGGTGAGCCACCTCACACTCCCGCTTTCAAAGCACTGCTGAATAAGTACTAAATATAGACTTAAAGGGACTGCGGGAAGAAAACCATCTGGGCAGGAAATAAGAAAAGATACTGAGGCCAAGATAAAGCTGTAATTAAACGTTTTTATTATTATAAATGTAATCTCTAACATTTAACAAATAAATATTTTTAAAAGGCATATTTTAAAATGATTATATTATACTTGTTGGTCCTAAGTGGGAGTTTATGTGAATAAAACTGCTTTATTTTGTAGCTTAAGCGTACTAGTAACACTGTCCATTAACACACACAAGCACACACACACACACACACACACACACACACACACACACACACACACACACACACACACACACACACATGAACACACACACCCAGTGATTGAACCATGTCCTTTCAACAGAGCATTACTCACACTGCAGCTCCAAATATCTTCATAAAGCTGCAGGCAGCACATCTAGGGGCCGAGCAGAAGCACATTAAGCGGAGTACATTACACACAGGTACAATGAGGAGTTGAGGACCCTCTGAGCAATTTCTGATCATTATTGGTGAAAGCACTACAGAGATGTGGTCCACTTTCGGGGGTGTCTTTCCTGCCAAATTCGCCAGCATGTCACAGCTTAACAGTATAAAGTATCAAAATTCTGTCTCCGAGCCTTTACAAAGGCATCCAGAAGATGTTTCCTTTTGCGCATGGTGAGGATAACCTATAAATTCATCTTTGGGAAACATTTTACGTGTTAAAACTTGAGTTGGTCTGATGGCGGCACCAAAAAAATGTATTTAACAGTGGTAGGGGAAACAAAAAAGCAAACAATAAAGAATGAAAGCCTTTGAAAGCATCAGGGTGCCAATGTCCCTCCATTGTCTGCCCCTCTAAATATATATCTGCAACAATATGGACGCTGCATGCACACTTCCATGTCTAGTTTGTGCTGTCATCCTGCTGTGCTGACATCATATGGGATATCTTTTTTTTTCTTTTTAACCAGACTCTGCATGAAAGCAGGTTGAAATGACGTTTTAATCAATATAACTGTTATATAACACTGTTTATAACAGCGGATAACTGCTTCTCTGGTGATGACAAACATCTTTCTCTTTATCCAAGTGTCACATGGCTCCCACATTCTACGTCAGAATCCAAGGCTGCAGGCCAATTCACCCTATTTTCCCGACATCTAACTCTGAGTCACTTCCAGCGAATCCTTCACAGGCATCGCGTGTTCTCGGAAAAGTCTTGAAGATTTGTGACTCGGCCACGGCTGTAAGTTAATCAGCCGAGTGCCCACGTGACGTCTCTCAATCCCTAAATTGATGAGCTTTAGATATCAATCAAATTGTTTTCTGTGGGAGGACAGCAGTCAGGGCGTTATATAGACGCGTGCGGCTCGTCGCATGACCATTCTTTGGGAGAGGGGGGTTTGACATTAGGGCGCTGTCACCCACATGAAAAGAGATTTACGACGGCGGCAGAACTGAAGAATTTCATCCGTTTGACAGCTGGCAGGGGTGATCGATCAACCCTGCCCCGACGCACCGCTCAGCCAATGAAACGGGGGATGGAGATCGTTATTTATCAAATAATGATAATTTATCAAACTCTTCCTTTTTTTTCCCTCAGATGTGTGGAACTTTGTCTGAAGCCTCCAAACCGTGTGCGAGGTGCACCACGGGCACGCAGCGGTCACTGTGCTGGGCGTCCTTTGGCGCCGCCAGTCACCGTCTGACAAGCACAATGGAGCACAATGGAAGTGTGTGTCCCACACTGCATACAGTGTGTGACTGCGTGATCAGACTGGGCTATTGATCGACCCCGACAAGGCAGTCTATTCAGGAGACAGGGAGACACACTTTGCATGCATCCACTGGGTGTGTTATGTGTATCCTACGTCTTTTGGGCAGTTAGAGGGAATATGTAACTCAGTTCTAATAGGAAACATGGGAAAGAGAAGGAAAGCAGACAGAAAGAAAGAAAGAAAGTTCTAACATGTGCAATGACACACACACACACACACAATGACACACACACACACACACACACACACACACACACACACACACACACACACACACACACACACACACACACATCCCTTTGCATGCATATCATCTGTCTGACTAAACCAAACAGTCTCTGTGGGCACCTACGCTTGCCTCTTTTGATGTTTAATTAAAACTGGATGGAGGGGGTGGGGTTGGCGTTCTGTTTTGAAAAAATATGCAAATGTCAATAAAACTGCATTAAAGAAACATACGACCAGTCACCGACGGCTGCGATGCACAAGGGGAGAAAGAGAGGGAGGAAGGATGAGGAGCGAGAGAAAAAAGTGAAATAACTAAACGAACAAGGGAGCGAGGGAGGGAGGGAGGGAGGGAGGGGGGGGGGTTTGGTGGGGGGTAGCGCTGAGGCACCACTTGCCAGAAATAATGAAACAGAGCAAAACACATAAGAGCTCTCGCACTGCCATTTTTTCCAGTGCTTAATTTATTCACAGCACAGACGGACAAATAATGCTAATGAGTGCTGGAGCGTCCTGATGCTGACAACTGGAGATAACTTTGGTATTCAGCTACACCCGGACGCCCGGGGGATGGACGGATCGCTCTGGTTTTTATCGGCCTCTGTCACAACAACAGTGGGGGGGGAAATGTGGACGCCGACTCCGGACCGAATAGCACAACGTGTCTGCTGCTCGGATTCGTTGACGGAGGTGTTGTGACACCGAGCAGCACGAGCGCTTTGCTCCAGATTCATCACGCTTGCTGGGTTCAACGGGGTTACGGGTGGAAGAAACACTTAGAATTCAGCAGGAGATTCACATGAGATGGAGTATTCTTTACAAATGATACATTTGACAGGAAAAATTGGAATATCTGTTCAAGCACATGCAGCTCACAGATGGATACTCATCAATAGTCGTTTCTAATTTGGATTCAAATGCAGTTTGATGGGTGCCCCGATTGGCTAAACGCAAAGGCTGATCTCTTATTTAATCTTGTATCTCTCTGTATTCTTCTTGTAGCACTAAAAAACTATTTACTATGCATTTAGGTAGCATGCTTCTTAGTTTCACCACAAAGAACTCCTGGATTACATTCAATGACAATATTTAAACTATGACTAGTTTTACTTCTAATTCTCATCTAGTTTACAGGTTGCATGCAATGGACACTAATTTGACTACAACCACATGGTTCACCTAAATGTTAAAGCTCTTTCTAAACTTAATCTAAGTATTCCAAAGGATTCGCCTGAGTGCGGTCCAACTCTGACCCTTTTAATGCTCAGAAAAAGGTTTAAAAAAAAAAACGGAGCTTTGTGCTCATTCATCTAGCAGTTGCAAGCTTTTATGAGTTGATGGAGAGAGGGAGTGTTTGGGTGGCAGCGAGGTTAGAGCCGCATGCAGAAAGAAAGGAGTCAGAGGTGAGCAGTGGTTAGGCAGGTAGGTAGGAACAGGAGGAGCTGTTTTCTTTTTTTAGTGAGACGGGAAATAAAGCACAGAGAGCAGGGAGAGAGGAAGACTTCTCCAACCTCACGGGTCACTTCTTTTGCAGGGTGGTAAACAGAAGGAGAGGACATTTAATGACACAAGGAGACAAAAGGAGTGAGAGGGGAGAAAAAAGACAGCAGTACAAGACCCCTCCTGTTAGGTCCCTTTCGGAGCGAGAGGGAAGGGCTTCACCCATCACCATCCACCTGATGAGGTCGCCCACCGGGTGACCCCACTTTTCCACCTGCCGGCAGCAGACCGCCAGGAAGACGACCACACGGACAAAGACAGACAGACAGACTGATTGACGCACTGAAACAAGAAAGAATAGCTTTTTTTTTTTTTTTTAATATACAAGAAAAGAGCAACACACAGGAGACAAAAGACAGAGGAGAGGGGGGAAAAAACAAACACCACCACGGAAGACGGAGAGCGGATGAAGGTGGAGTTTAATTGTGTTTTGTGTTGTTTGAGATGGAGGGATGAGGCGTGAAAGGGATGAGGAGATGGATGGGAGGTGAACTGGGTGGAGGAGTGAAGGCACGTTTTTCTTTATAAGGAGGGGGCACACATGAATTCCTGTCGGTTTGAGTTACACCACCCCTAACCCCACCCCCACCCCCTCCCCAGAGAGCATCACCGAACCATTTTCAAACACTTTTAAAGGTAAGTACAGACACACGTACAGTAAGCCTGGAAGAAAGAGAGGGAAAGAATTGAACACATTGAATACGCATTAAAATAGGCAAAGAGAGAGAGAGAGAGAGACGGGGGAAGGATTGAGAGGGGACAGCGTAAGCCCCCCCTTGCTCCCGTCCTCCAGCATCTACTCACCACAGGGCCCCGGGTGCTTGATGGAGATGTGGGCCTTGCTCAGACACTCGGCCTTGCGGCGGGCGCAGTCGTTGGTGTAGGTGTGGCCGTCTTTGCCGCACACGGGCTTGTAGGTGCCGTCGCACTCGATGGGATCGCAGGAGCAGCGGGCGTTCTGAGGCTCCACCACACACACGGCGTTGAAGAGACACTCCTCCTGACAGTGGTCTGGAGGAAAAGAAGAAGAGGAGGTATAAATGTAGGATCTGCGGATGGGTCTTTTTTCATGCTTCGGATTATTTAGAGTCACCTAAGAATAAACACATTTCCAGGCTTGTCAAACCCTTCAGTCATCTGCATGCGTGCTATTTTTCTCCACTGCATTCTTCAGGTTTTTCTTTTAATTTGTCACCCATCTGGCTAAACACTGATAAGCCTTTTTTTTTTTTAAGAGCAGTTTCCAACCGCCACTTTTGTAACAGTGTGACGGACTGCTCACAATAGAGGAAAGGACAACAGAGGTAGTCAGAAAGCGTAAAAAAACAACTTTCATGCAGCTGTAGCAAAGTGTCGAACCGATTCTCCCTCCTCCTGCGTGTCACGCTCGCCGGGGTCCATCCGCGGGGGGAAAAAAATCTGTTTTCTTTTCAAACAGTAATTACATGTTAAGGTGGAATGATGCCACTTGCAGCGCATGTAAAAGCTTTTCTTTCAGCGGCAGAGGTTAAGCCTTTTGGCAGGAATAGTTGTAACAGCTCACCAGAAAATGATTCTATGTTGTGTTAATTGAGTGGTTATGGAATACGTAGTCATTCTAAGAAGAATCTGAGGGACTGCTCACAACTATGGACAATTCAATAACACATCAATGTAATTGCATTCAAACAAAAGGAATACAAATAACACATGAACGACCAGGCAGATGAAACATGAAGCCAATATCTGCCAGCATATTGCAGGTTGACAGCTACAAGGCTGGTCAAATAAAAGAACGAGTTAGTTTCTGTTTATCATGACTGTTCATTATTTCAGAGAATATAAGGTGAAAAAAGGAGATAATTTGTTTACTTCAGAACATCATTCATGCTTTCGGCTGAGGGTGAATTATCCTGACGCTCGGAGAGTAATTTACTATTGTGACAGAAATGATAGCTCTTACCACACAAGAGACTGGATGATGCAAAAGTGAAAATATTAGATTTCATTGAAATAGAGTAGTTTTAGTTTCAGTCCAGGATCATTTTGTTTCTATTTTTCTGTTGAGTTTATTACAATAATCTCCTTGTAAAAAACATTGTGATTGTCTGCCGTTAATACATTTTCTTTTGTGATGTAAGCCAAGAGCAGTGACTGGAGAACCCATCTAACTTAATTAATAAAAGTTCTCAACTAACTTTAAGAAAATTGGGGAACTCAAAACTATTTTAAGGTCAAGTTAAAGTTTAAACTGTTATATGCATCACATTTTGACTCACTAAGCAGAAATCTACTGTGGAAATTAAGAAGAAAAAGAAAGAAACACTGGTAATGTGAAATGGCAAATTTGCCATTGAAGTGAGAAAATCCAATTTGAAGCAGGCCTCTCTGTTCTGGAGGCGCTCACTGGGCTTCGAATGTATTTAATTCCTGATCAGTGGATCAAATTTGTACAGCAATTCAATTCCTTCTTTTATTTAAAAGCCTGTCATGCCACACTTAATTACGTCGCTGCTGTATCTGAGTGAGAGGGCTACGAGGATGTGCAATGTCATGGTTACATGTCGTAATGGCCATTTTCATTAGATACCAATTTGTGATTTGCTTAGGGATATGATTTCACGGATCTCTGTTTCAAATGGAATTATTCTTTCATTTGAAAAAAAAAGAAAAGAAAAAGGGGTGGGGGGGGGATAAGACAAAAAGCCTTCATCCAATGTGCTGGCACACATGTCCGCGCACCCACACTGACACGCAAACACGAAGCCAGGCCGGGATTTGTGCAATTTAAAAGCCCTCGCTCCTCCGCCGGCCTGTCAAGCCCAGCGAGCGGGAGAACCGGGGTGTGTCAAAGGAGTGTGCATCAGCCTTTATTGTTGGCTGCACCAAAGGGCTCCGTGGAGGGATCTATTCCTGTCTTTGTTGTTGTCTGGATGTCTCGGTACATGTGCTGCCGTTACAACCTACACAGATGCGGCTTTGCTGGGCCCCCGCCGACAACACAGCGGGAAAATTGGATTTCCTCCGATGGCTATCAGATGTACAGTATGAGCTGACAGCTCTTTGTTGACTAAGGCTTAAACCCCCTGTTCTAATAGCACAGATAACAGCCCCGGAGGCTCTTATCGGGCTTGTGGCGGCCACTGCTAGCATGGATACACTGTGTACACTCCCCGAGACCCCAAGAGCCACTCATCTATGTGCCATGCAGCAGAACACAGTGACAGGGTCAGCTTTGGCGCTAGCTCACCTACAGTAAACCTGTGAGAATTTAGAGGATGAAATTGTACGTGACAATGTGATGCAGATGTTTCAGGGCTGTGTTTCTGCTCCGTTGAACCCTTTAAAACCCATCCCAACTATTCCTGTTCAGCTGTGATGTATTTGGAAACGTAATGTATCACACCGTTGGAGTGCCAAACTGCCTGGAAGGTTTGGGATGTGCACTCTCCCAACACAGTACCCTGATTATTTTTTCACAACAGGGCATTCTTTTTGTTCATGACCCAAAAAAGTTGGATCTGTCGTCACATATTTATATATATATAAAACATGTTCATATTCATGTAACTTAACAAAGAACTACCAGTCTGTAAACATACTACAGTTCTGCAGGTGGAACAGAAAAGTGCTGACTAATCTTTATAAACAGATTCTGCATTCACATGTAAAATCTGCAGGTAACGAAAGAAGATTTTGGTATCAGGACTATTTGTTGCCCAAGTAGTATTGACCAATCACGTTCACGCTAGCTTTGGTTGAATGCAGGTAAACAGACGTGTTGAGAGAAAAAGGAGGCGGAAGTACCACAAAGGCCACAAAGCTCGTCCTAACTGCCCTTAGGACGACGACTATTTTAACTATTTTTAACTTTTTTTTTTTTTCTTTTTACACTGTGCAATAATAGTTAAAAAAGTTAAAAATAGTTAAAATAGTTGTTGTTTTTTTCTCTGTCTGTAAATATAATATTTCAGTTATTGTTGTTTTTTCTACTGTTTTTTTTTATTGCTTATTTATAATACTTGTTTTATTTTATTTTTATTTTTCATTTTTTATTTTTATCTTGTCTTCTTCTACTATGTCTCTTGTGTGCACTTTACTCTACGCTGTTGTAAGCCTGCAAATGTCCCCGCTGCGGGACTAATAAAGGATTATCTTATCTTATCTTATCTTACCCAGCCTCCTGCATCGTCCTGCGTGGACCTTCCTGAGCTTGATGCCTTTCTGCATGCTCGTTGCTCCCATGGCGCACTCGCTGGAGTAGGTCTGTCCGTCGCTGGCACACAGAGGCTCGTTGCCCGGGGTGCACCACTCCGGCAGGCCGAATTTGAGGGGCTGGCGGGTGAGAGCCTCCACCCGGCACATGGTGTTCAGGCTGTTCTCGTTGTCTTTGCATGGGTCTGTGGAGAAACAGCCTTTCATGAATATGTACTGCAGCACAGCCCGGTATGTGGAGCAGTTTCATCAGTTGGTGACATACAAAAAATCTGTCTATGTTAATTAGAACCTGGGGGATTGAACGAGACAGCTTTCGGCAAACATATCTCTGAGTATTTGTCCATCTTTGAGTTCCTTGTGGTAAAGTCAACAACAACATCTTAGCAACAAGGAAAATAAAATAAATGGAAATAAAATACATGAAAGTATAACAGGTGGGTCCTGGCTTAATTGCCTCAAAACTGTTCTCCAAAGTCAGGTCTCTGTTTGAGCTTTGGTGAGCTATAGGATAAATGTATTAACTTTTTATTTGTCTAGTAATTCCAGAGAGAAGAGAACAGAATAGAAGAGAAAGGAGGAGACTTAAAAAAAACAAAAGGGAACAGGAGACATGATCCTCCATCACTGTTGCTCCACAGATACTATCAGTGGACCAGCAGCTGAGAGCTGCTCAGACTGGGACCTCGGATGTTGAAGGGGAGACAAGGAAATGGATGAAGAGACGGTTTGATTTGCTCCCTGGCAACTCCCTCCTTCCAGGGGGAGCGTTCGGTCTGGCACGCTCGGCCGTATCGGTCCGTGATCATAATGGAATTGGTTTGTGGATGTGTGGGACGGGGGGGTAGTTCGCTCCTTGAAACAGGAGCCCGAGCTTTATCCTGCCCGCTACGCTTTCAGCATGCGGGAAGACAAAGGATTTATGTAGCACCGTGACATATCAAATCACTGCCAAGCTGCCGGCGAGTCATTCAAAACACGGCGAGGATGAAACACCCTATCGCCAGGAAAGGGTGTAGAGAGGAGGAGAACGGGAAATGGTTTCCAAGGGACCTCTGGCAGGAATACAAAGAGCGACAATGCAGGGACAAAAAAAATAAATGGATGGAGCGCTTTGGCTGCGGAGGGGCTGGAAGGCGGAGCGACCACGGCCGGCTCTGGCCAGGCCTCAGGTTGTTTTCTATCAGCACGATGCAAAGGCTTCCAGAGACTAGCAACAGAGCAGTAATGCATGCAGTGTCTCTGCGTAACGCAGCACCTCAGCCGCCAGCCACACCATTATCTGAGGGAAAGACCATTACCTCCCATTAACTGAGAAGAACAGCTTCCAGGATCCATGCGCTCCTCCAGCTGAGCAAGTAGGGTAATTACAAGAAGAATGGCCTGTTTGCTGTAAAAACTAGCAGCTCAGATAAATCAACTGCATTTGTCTGGCTACGGCTAGTGACCTGAAATAGCCAAGGCTTCAGATGAAATGGCTGTAGGAAGATTTAGAGGGACCATCAGGGCCGAACTGGTCCCCCGAGCTTTTCGGCCCTCCCCTTGGGAGGACGGGACAACTCGGGTCACTTTGGCCGACTCGGGCTGGATTTATACGACCAGCCTTCCGCCGACGGACCTGCACATCCATCTCTCTTTGCCCACCACTCCGCTCTGTCTCCCGGAGGCTCCCGCTGCTAAGAGACAGAGCTTTTGTCTCCTTTTCATTCTTTCCCTCCATCTGGCTCAAAACAAACAAACCGAAAAACTCAAAGTTGAACGCCTTGGGAGTAAACAGCTATCGCCTGATGATAACAAGGATGAGCAAAAGAAAAAAAAAAAAAAAAGGCTGGGCCACACGGAAAACGACAGCTCTGAAGACCCACTTAGAGAAAACAACAATTCGCACCACAGGAGTACCTGTGTGAAGCGAAGCAACCTGAATGAAAAATGAGAATTAGCAGAGGCTTGCCGTAAGTAAGTGGGGTATGCGAAGGAGAAACAACAAAAACATGAGGTAGTAAACAGAGCGGAGGAAAGAAAAAAGAGGAGCAGAGAATGTAGAGGAGAAGAGAAAATAGTCATTCCAGTCATCTATCAAGCAAAAATGCCAAAAAGGAGCATCCAGGGCCTCAAATGTTGAGGATGTTCTGCTTGTCCCTTTCTTTCCGTTGATTTAATATGTCATCAAACACATCTGAAGGTCTTCAGACTCACCGCAGGGCCCCTGGTACTGCACCCGTATGTTCTTCTGGGTCTTGCAGGCGTGCGTGTGGAGCTCGCACTCGTTGCGGTAGTCCTCTCCGTCGCTGCCGCACACCGTCTGCTCGCGCTTGCCCTCGCAGCCGAGGGGGCACATGCACTTGGCCGAAAGGCCGTCCGACGACTGGACGCAGGTGCTGCCGTAGGTGCAGGCCACGTCAGAGCAGGGGTCCTTCAGAGCTGCAGGCGAGAGGGGAGACATGAAGACGAGGGTTAGTCAAAAAGCAGACGGGGTTCCCCACATTGAAGGTTACACCTGTCAGCCTGCAGTTGTCCTGGAGACTCACTGCTACTGCTCAACAGAGTGCACCTCGGATGACAGGCCGACTTTATTTAAGTGGCTCCTGGTGCACTTTTTGGAAGCCCGGCGCAGTTATCGAGGGTTTGAAGAGCTACTCGACACCCCTGGGTGAGAGGACGCACTCCCACAACTGTCTCCTGCCACAAAACAAGTTGCGTTTCATTTCGCAGCAGAGCAGGAATTGATTCAGGGAGCTCTGCATTCACAACACACTTCTCTATTGATATGCTCAAGCATGCTTTAATCGACACGGCTGAAAAGCGACCCTCTGAATATTTACCTTTCCACAATTGAGGCCGAGAGAGAGAGAGAGAGAGAGAGAGGAGAGAGGAGGGGGAAAAGGGGGGGCGAGAGGCGTTCCTCCCCCTGAGGACTTTGTTTCCACTCTAATTAAACAGTGTGCCACTTGTCGCTGAGTGACTCATTCCAATGATAGGACAGGGTGCAACTTTTAATTTTGCCCGTGTTCGCCACTGATGGGGGATTTTCTCGGGGTTCCATGTGCTCGACAAAAAGGCGGCCGTGAGATTACAATCGCTGTCATCCGGCGGCGTGATGCATATTTATGACTGTCACGGACAAACACGCTGTGGGAGACGGAAGCAGAAGCAGAGCGTCGGCAGCCTTCTCATTTCCTAAGCTCGCCACTTTTAGAATAAATATTTACCCGTGTCTGATATTATCCCCTCTTTTGTTACAGCCGACATGAACGGATTTCATTTTAAAGTGTCTGTCTGTCTGTCTGTGTGTGTGTGTGTGTGTGTCTGTCTGTGTGTGTGTGTGTGTGTGTGTCTGTGTGTCTGTGTGTGTGTGTGTGTGTGTGTGTGTGTGTGTGTGTGTGTGTGGGGGGGTTCGTATATTGAATCGTAAATTCCTTTCCTGTGCATTTCATTTTGCTGGGACCGGAATGCGTGAGGAGATATATTATGGATGTGTAGGAGACAGGAGCGCTGCGAGGAGCGCTCTTGATCAAAGGATGCACCCCCACCTCGCTCTCCTCGTCTTCATGACACATTTTCTCCCCCCCCTACTTCTTTTTTTTTCACTCCCTCCTGTCAAGTCCTTTTGAGGTTTGGTGCGCGAGACTCGTTAACGACGACGTTTTCTTTGCTTTTTTTGTCATTATATATTTGTGCTGTGTTGCAGCGGGAACTGACTCCAGCACCAATTTCTGACAAAGACACTTCTAAAGTAACTTCAAAATAAAGTACCCAAATTACAGCTCTAACTAATGGGAGATTGATGGAAAATGAAAATCATAAGCCATTGTGAGCCGTCGATGGTGGTTTAATGGAAGCCAATGGGGACTTGATGGCGATCGGGACATTTGGCCCCTTTTCATTTCAGTCTAATCACATGAACAATGACACGCTGATGGCCTGTGGAACACAGCGCCGCGGTAATGACCTTGTTGTCAGAGCAGGTAAAAAGGTCATGTGGAATCACAGCAGCAGCAATTACGCAGCAGCTACAATCACTGCAGAATGTTTTACTTTTATAATAGTACTTGTTATGTGGCGCGCCGAGCAAGTGGATATAACCTTCGGCCATACTGTTACGATGCACCTGCTCTGCTGCAAGGTGCTTCTTCTCGATGCGATTACGGCTTCTGTAAAATGGCTGTTAAGGTGTGAACGAGGAGGAAGATGAGGGACAAGCCCAGCGGTCCCCTCCACCTGTTTGCTTTGTGACAGTAAACAGCATCGTCCTCGCACTTCTTGATCTCATTAAATAATATTTTTTTTTCTCTCTCACTCTCCAGCCCTCCTCTCCTTCGAGCAAAGCTGGTGTGTTGACAGCGAAAGGAGGGTGGGGGGGCCATAGTGAGGAGCACGAGAGCTAGGTAGCATAGGAAGGAGAGGTGGGGGCTCCTGATCTGAATGCTAACAGGGGCCGATTTGGAATACGAAGCGCAGTCTGGATGGGGCGTTAGTGCAGATAAGCCTCCCCCTTCTCAGACTCAGACAAGCAGGCAAATTGCCGGGGCGAATGTGATCGGTGTAACAAGATCCCAAAGACACAAAAAAACAAAACACGCTCGCCACAGCAAACTTCAGGGAGTTCTCGCTGATATTTTCTCATTATTATCATGTGAAAGGTGGCACATAAAAGAGAGAGAGAAGAGAGAGCCGAGAAAGTCAGCAAAGCTGGCTTCGCAAAAATTAGAATGATCCTCGCTGCCAATTAGATCAGTCTCAGGAAAGCTCAGCGAGGTTTAGACTGCAAAGATAATGAGGGAATCAAAAAGAAAAAAAAGTCAGATAAGGGTACAGATAGAAGGAGAGATAAAGACACAAAGTGACACTGAAGCAATTCCAGCACAAACAGAGATGACATCTCAAACTTATGATGGGGGAAGGAGGACACTCCACATTCTGGGGCCCAATTAAAAGAATATCACGTAATGCATTTGCTAAATATTGATCCATTTACATTTGATTGGCTCATTAACGAAACAATTGCTCCAAGGCTTGCATCATTAGAATGGACACACCTTCCTGGAATATCTACAGTCAGCAGGTTGGCTTCATTTGAAGACGCTGTGTGACCGGACTATTTTGCGTGCCTGATTGTGAATTCATGTGCTGGAGCGTTTCCTGGAAACACACCTTGACCTAGACTCTCTCCCAGCTGCACATATTAAGAACTTTTGAGGAGAATTTTAAAACCCAATCTGTTGAGAGGGGGAGGTTGGCGACGTCTCCCTGTAAAGTGGGGCAGAGGGTTTTTTTAGGAAGATGGGGGGAGGGGGGGATTATGGTGATCCTCTCCCCTCTCATCTCTCCCCCTGGCAGCCAGCAGACAGCCAGGCAGGTGGGGAGCTCTGCTTGCCTCTGATCCACTGTTTTGTGGTGCACTTTATTAATGCTTCATTAGGGACTGGGAGCTGTCAGCGCCATGCTGGCTTTACCTGACGCCCTGCCGTCACGGCGCCGGCAGCAGCCCAGATGTGTGTGTGTGTGTGCGTGTGTGTGTTTGGAGATTGTGCGTGCTCATATATGCCACTTCACGTTTGCAGGCAGCCGTGGAGTTCAGATAAGTCTGCAAGTGATATGTATAAATGTGCATCTGTGCATGCATGCGTGTGTGAGTGTGTGTGTGTGTGTGTGTGTGTGTGTGTGTGTGTGTGTGTGTGTGTGTGTGTGTGTGTGTGTGTGTGTGTGTGTGTGTGTGTGGTGTGTGTATGTGTGTGTGTGTGTGTGTGTGTGTGTGTGTGTGTGTGTGTGTGGGTGCTTCCCGTTGTGCTGGTAGTGATAAAGGAGGGAGCAGGGGATTGGCGCTAATCAAATGCAATGATGCGATGTGGGGGGACTTGGCAGTGAGTGTTCTAATCAAGAACCCCCCCTCCCATCACCAGCAGGAGAGGAAGAAGAAGAAGAAGAAGAAGAAGAAGAAGAAGAAGAAGAAGAAGAAGAAGAAGAAGAAGAAGAAGAAGAAGAAGAAGAAGAAGAAGAGAGAATGTGACAGAGAGAGGAAAGCAGCAATGAAAGGAGTTAAAAATAGGGCTGCAAAATACTGCAAGAGAGAATCAAACGTTCAGACATTAATAGTAAAGGAGTAATTAAACATTTTTGAAAATATTGTATGCTTATTTGCTTTCTGTCTGAGAGTGAGGCGTGAGCCAAGCTACCCGTCTCCCCCTATCTTATAGTTTTTATGCTAAGCTAGGCTTAACACCTGACTCCAGTTCCATCCTTGAAGCTCCACTAATCAGTATTTACCAGCCGGGACAGCGATGCCCATATCGTTTTCCCCTTGAGTGTGTATGTGGATATGTAAACTACACACACACACACACACACACACACACACACACACACACACACACACACACACACACACACACACACACACACACACACACACACACACACACACACACACACACACACACATACGTTATGGGGTTGGTGGAGCAAAAAAGGAGAGCAGAGAAAAGGCAGAAATATAATGCATATTTTATACAAGGCATCCAACCAATTAAATATCGAATACAAAAATCAATAGAACACTATGCAGCATAAAACTGCAGGTTTTACTTTACTTTATTACAATGGTAATATGCACAAACAGCTCAACTTATACCTTAATCAAAACTGTTCTAAATGGTCATGCTTTTCCAGAAACAGTGTTTGATTTATTTATTTATTTTCTTGTGTTTGTCCTATTTGTGTTTGAAATGAATGCAGTATGTAAATAATATAATGCCCTAACAAATGTAATGAATTTTTTTTTATTCCCTGGAATTAAGTAAATTATGGGGCGGATGTGGCTCACGAGGTAGAGCGCTCGTCCTGCAACCACAAGGTTGGTGGTTCGAACCCCGGCCTCTACAGTCAACATGCCGAGTTGTCCTTGAGCGAGACACCTAACCCCAGGTTGCTCCCGGGCGCTACCTAGCAGCCCACTGCTCCTCCGGGATGGGTTAAAATGCAGAGAATTGTAAAATTCCCCACTGTGGGACTAATAAAGGATTGATTATTATTATTATTATTATTATGCAATTTAAAGTAAGAAAAATAAATGAACTATTGTTATAATAACAATTATAACAATAAGAAAAAAAGATTTGATTGGTATGCAATGCTGGGCGGGTGAAATGCATACAGACCACAACAATGAGCACTAACCAAAAATAATAATAAAAAATATATAAATATGAGGGCGGGAAGGGTCGAAACAAAGACGGGGAGGAGAGAGCGAGGAAAGGCTTAAAGTTGAGAGGTGCTGCAGAGAGAAGTGTGCAGAAGTGAGATAAGGGAGAAGGGTCAGGATGGGTGCAAGAAAAAAGGCAGCACGGAATGGTCAGAAAATAAACAAGATTAACGGACTAGATCAATAGGAACCAAGATCCAAGCACTAAATGTGGATGAGAATGTGCAGCCAGATATCTAAACCAAGTGATGAGGAGCAGGAGGCGGAGACTGAGGGAAGGCCAGAGGATTAACAGTCCTGCACACCTCTCCAACATGCCGGCCTCACACACACACACACACACACACACACACACACACACACACACACACACACACACACACACACACACACACACACACACACACACACACACACACACATTTTCTCTTCTGTGGGGCCAATGGCTGGAAGATGATTCTGTGTGCTTGATGTAGCTCTTCAAAGAGCACCATTGAACCGCAGCTGTTGCACTCTTTTTTTACACGCTTTGCTGTTTTACCCTTGAGAATGGAAAATGAACCACGAAAAAAAAAAAAAAAAAGCCCTCATCATAAACTGGTGGCCACACTCACAGCAAAGTAGTGTGAGTGTACAGTGGAGACTGTCTGCTTGGGCGGATTCGAGGCAAAGCAAAAACTCAGGTTAAAAAAAACTTTTAAGCCGACATAGAACGGTGACATTAATTGCTGCACAAAAAAGAAATGATGAATGTTAAAGTAAAATATAAATGACAGATGATAACACGCTCAAATGTTGCGATGCTGTAAGGTCTTGTGATTCCAAAATAGACAATTTCTGTGCGGTGGCTGTCATTTCTCAGCGGCAGATATCTCGAGCTTGAAAAGTGCAGTGAAGCGCAGGTGGGGTGCTGAAAAGCCTACGCGGGGCCCATTTATTCTGCTGAGTGACAGCAAGGAGGCAGGACGGGATTAAATTGTCTAGATGTGGCATTTATGACAAACACAGATAGAGATGTGCCGGTCTTTGAGAGGACAGCGCACCGATTTCACGAAAAATCACTTAAGTTCTTTAGTTAAACATCAGCGTGTATTGAAACACACATTTAGAGACGCTTCATGTGAAGATCACTTGTAAAGTAAAAAGAACTGTGTCGTAGCTTGATTCTAACCATTTAAAAACACAACTTTTCTTGCCCCAAACAGCTGGTGAGATTGAGGCCATATTGGAGGTTTTCTTTGGACATGTCTGTTATAAATAGAATATATAAATATATATAATTTGTATATGTGTAACAAAACACAAATGAAAGGGAAGTATTTTGTTGTATAATCAGTCCAGGCTTTGTGTATTGATAAAGGTCAGATGATGACTACTCTAAAAAAAACAAAAAAAAAACAGACTTACTTACAACTGCCCTTATTTCTGACCTGTAACCGAGTTCTCGAGATTAAAATGAGGAGCCACAAGCTGATGGATAGTCTCTTTAACCTTGGGGCCTCCCTGTCACCTTAATGGTCGACTCAACTTACTTTTGGTACCCTCCCCGTCCTTTTCTCACTACATCATCCTCATCGCGACACTCTTAATCCTTTCATCGGCAAAAGAGGAACGTCAGTCTGCACTTTGTCTAAAGTTTTGCAGGCTGCCATCTTTTAAATCTGGGTCAATAAATAAATAAATGGCAGGTTTGTGCAGGATGTCTCGTGTCCAGCTGGTGACCATTCTAGTAAGACTTACCTCAAAACCAATACAGAGTGAATTGAGTTAAGCATCACACAGTCAAAATGTGGCGTTGGTGCCAAAATAAGTGGGGGGACTGCAGTCAGGGATGCTATGAACTGCTCGTTTGTTTACCCCTTGAAGGCCGGGATCCCAGATAATCAATAATGCATTTCTGTTGTTTAAATTGTCGAGTTCTACACCCGGCACCCCTGGATCAAACTGCTGAAACCAATTAACTCCTTAGAACCAATTAGCAGATTTAGCGCTACAGCAAACATTTATACCACGGCTACGGTCCGATGATGACATGCATTCTATCACTAAAACTTCACTGAGAGCAACAAACAGGACAAATGACTTTCGTTTTTATAATAGTTTAAAAGCTGAATAAATCTAACTTTATGCCCACAAACTGACGACAGGATGAAAACAGAAAGATGCCGAGCTTGAAACCACTGAGCTTGCATCAGAGAGAGAGAGATGTATTCAGAATGTCTTCCCGGGCCTAGAAAGAGGCACCAGGACTCATTTGGACTAAGTGGCGCATATGCCACAAGTTTCCTTTCATTACATCCTGATTAACGGGAGCCGGTGGTGGTGGGAAGCCAAATTCAGCACTGATGTGCAGCGAAGCGTTGGCTTATCATGCTTGGCCTTTGCCATGAACATTCGCTAATGAGTGATGGCCGCTGGGCGCAATATGCTGTTCAGAGCTGCTATAAAGACGGATGCAGAAGGTGTTGGTCCTCAACACAAACACGAGCACAGCTGTGTATGGACATACAGTATCAACACACGGTCTGCATGAATCCATGATAAGCTACAAGACGTGCACTTTAAATCTCTGAATTATCTCTGCCAGGGGATTATGTATTCGGTGTTTTGTTTTTTTTTTGCGTGCGTGAATCTCTGTGTCTGTCTGTCCACGGCTAACCTAGCATACTGCTGGACCCATTAGCCTCATATTTGTTGTACTCATTTATGACTGTGTGCCAAAGGACCTCTCCTGGTTGCAGTGTTTCAGACTTTTTGAAAACACATATCATTGACAAAGTATTTATTGACTGTTTTATAGCGTCATTGACCGATGACTCCTTAATAGTCTTAACCTTAATGTATGTATGTTTGTGTATAAGTATCCTTGTGTTTTAAAGGGGGGTTGGCAATTGTAGTTTGTATTTATTCAATCAAACATTACAGCAGTGGTTGTAGCAGACACACCTGGCAGAGATCTGTACTCCACTGAGTGCACTTTTCGAGTTCACTCTGCTTTATCGCTCTTCCCCACAGTCCCATATAAATAAATGTGTTTAACAGCTCCCTGTCACTTACTCATCTAAAAGCTATTACATCTATAGCCATTTCATTAAAGCCGTCCTAAAGTCAGCTGCCCTAGAGTCAGTGGTTCCCAAACAGAAAAAGATTTCTGCTACATAAAAAGTTATTTCATTTTTTCTGACTTGTTTTTTTATGAACTGCATTTTCCATATGAACTATGAATATGGCTGCTCACAGCTTATACAGCAGCTTGTGACCTGGCTATATATGGTCAGAAGCAAGTCTGATTTTGTGACCACTCTAAACTTTTCACTGTATTTTCTTTAATCAGCTGAAGCGAAATCAGCAACAGCGATAAGAACTTCATCAACAAAGGAAAACAAGAAAATTGTCTCTCGTAAACAAATGCGGAAAAATCCACAGTAATGAGCGCTTGGCACCGAAGATTGAGACTGTAATGGGAAAAATAACAAAGATCCAGTGGATTATAATTAAAAAAAAAAGACCAACATGCTGTTTATGTACTTCTGTCTCTCTCACACACTGAGACATTTGCAATCAGATAAACTCCTCAAATCAGCGCGCCCATTTCAGCCTTGCAATACACTGTACGACCCGGTTTAAAGCGACAACAAGTTATGCTATTTTGATAAGCCAGGAAAAAACACAGAATAAAGCTGCAGGAGGAGCAGAGAGTCCTGACATATATTCAGTGCAAACAGTTGATGAAAATAACTTGGATTGATTCTCTTCCCTTTTCTGGCAAGCATCATTACTGCAGGCAGGCGCTGTGTTTGTGTGTTTCTGTTATTCTAATTGTGAAGAAAATAGTTTGATCTAGGAGTGAGAAAACAAACACATTTTAGGGAGAAATGAAGGTATATTGGCCCGTCCTCACAATCCTCACAAAGAGAGAATGAAGTGAATGTGTTGGGTTCTTCATGAATTAAGTCTAAGTTCCATGCTGCAATTTAGGAAACGACTAAGCTACAGGTTTTATAGGATGATGGGAACAATTTTCTTTTAAATTATGAAAGAAAACGTCTATTTTAGTAGCTAACATGAAAGAATAATAATATTAGTTAAACTTCAAATCTAATCATTGCTCTTTTTTCTCCAATTGCTCAATTTAAAGCTTTTATCTTTAAGATTTTCACAAAATAGGGCCAGCATTTTTTCAAAAAAATAACAACAACTGTATTTATGTCTTTATATCATATATATATATATTCATATATAAGTTCTTATTGTTACAGGTGAAGTCCACCATTGCCACGTGCTATTCAAATTGCTCAAGCCAGCACATGGGATTCACAGGCAACATCATATGCATGTACTTCATCATTGCTGGTCATCATTTTCTTTATTTACATTTATGTTAACCTTAATGTTTAACTGAAGGCTGAGCTCTAGGAAGCTAGGCAATTGCAGAGCAAACATTTTCTACTTCCTGGGATTTGCATTAAAAGTGACAACCACAGAGAGGCTTTTAATTTGAAGCTGCCACAGAAAGCCAGTTTGTCACCAACTGGGGTTAGAGGTGATATTGTTTCCTGTTTTAAAAATGCAAGACATGGTCATTTTCTGAGCTTTTTGTCAGCGGATCTGCATAAAAATGTTCCTAACAAGAGTTAAATCTCCACAAATGTTCTCCTTCAGCTCCCCTCCGTCCTGCTCCTGAGGACAAAACACTTGCTCTCCTTCCACTCACTTAACCACATTCACATTCCAACCCAGGTGCAAACCGTGTCTCATTAGATCACCAACATGAACAGGGGCAGGACTGTGGGTCCCGACGAGCTGGATCGATAACCACTTCATCTTGGCTGCGAGGCGATTCACGTCCGCACGCGCAACACATGACCACGTCCGTGCGGCTGAATATCTCAAGATGGGAAGACGGTAAAAGCTCTGAAAGTTTTACATCTGTGTGATGGTTTAAAAAATCAGCAGAGGTGGAATTGACAATCAATCTCCCATTGAATGCAAGGGCCGTCTAAATTGCCCTCTGCTGCCACAATGTGAACACAGCATTACTCTGGGGAGTGAGTGCAGTCGATGGAGAGCCCTCAAACAAGTAGCAAGGCAGGAGTGGTTGTGTGTGTGTGTGTGTGTGTGTGTGTGTGTGTGTGTGTGTGTGTGTGTGTGTGTGTGTGTGTGTGTGTGTGTGTGTGTGCAGTTAGGAATACAGATATATATTTAAGATATTGAATATTGTCTCTTTCTGTCTCTTCATGCCAGTAAAGTCTTTGACTGACTGGAACAGCATTTAGTGAAAGAAAGTTTGGTTTATATGAGGACGTACATTGTGTGACACGCCACACACACACAAATATATATAAATATATATATATATATATATATATATACACACATCCCACAGAAACTAAGCCAATACAGACACAAACAGTCATTCTTCAGAAATCCGCCTCCTGACAGTTGTCGCCATTCTTGTTCCACACAAATAAAATACCCGCTATTGTCTGCTGAGCTGGTAGTTATCCACGTATTTTTCAACACTGCCTTGCCTTTTTATCATTTTTCACTCCTTTCCTTGTCCTCCGAAGTATGCTCAGGGAAAATAACAAATAACGATGTATTATTCAGTAGACGCCAAATGCATAAATACATTAAAAAGTCTCAAAACGCAACCACTTTGTCTGGTATTAGCAGGTGTGTGTGTGTGCGTGCGTGTGTGTGTGTTTGTGCAGATAATCGCCTGCAGGTTTGAGAGAGGTGAACGCTGTATAGGGAGAGAGAGAGAAATGAAGAAGACAGGATCCGTCTTACAAGTATCAGTGAACGCAAACGAGTGGAACAGCGAGTAAAGATGGATAGCCCATTATTATCCCTTTATGTGTGTGTGTGTGCGTGCGTGTGTGTCTGCGTGTGTGTGTGTGTGGCGAAGGCCGATTACAAGAAAGTATGTTTTTCAATCTATCTGTTTGCAAAATGCCTAGAGTGAGTGTATATTTCACTAAGTACGCCTGGGATGTGTGTACATGCATGGGGGTATAAATACAGTATCAGTCAACACACACACACACACACACACACACACACACACACACACACACACACACACACACACACACACACACACACGCAGTCCGTCTGTCAGGTTCTGCATGTTATGGTTATGAATACCAAGCAAGAGTCAATGCCCTAGGGAAATGAAAGCACGAAAACCGAGTTATTTACAATGACCTCTCGCCCTGTGTGCGTGTGTGACTGTGTGTGCGTGTGTGACTGTGTGTGCGTGCACATAAATGTGTTCAGCAATCACCCCGGAGGAATTTGATTACTCTATGTGTGTGTGTGTGTGTGTGTGTGTGTGTGTGTGTGTGTGTGTGTGTGTGTGTGTGTGTGTGTGTGTGTGTGCGTGCGTGTGTGTTACTACTGATGAGAGAAGCAAAAAGAAACAGAAAGAGGCAAATGGAAGAGAGAGGGAAGGGACCGAGAGAAAGAGAAGGAGAGAGAGAGAGAAGTTAAGGAGTGGCAAGAGCGTGGCAGAGCTATTTTTGGCTGGTACAACGGAGACGGATGGAGAGATGAAAAAGAGAGAGACGTGAGGGAGAATGGACTCAAAAGGAAGAGGGAGGAAGAGGAAAAAGGGAGGGAGGGAAGGAGGGTTAAAAGAGAGCACTGAGGAGGTGAGAAGAAGAAGCGGAGGGATGAGGAAGGAAGGGAGGAAACGGGAAGAGAGATATTGGAGGGATATAGCTAAGGAGGGAGATAAAGGGTGAAGAAAAAGTGAGGGAGAGGGAAGAAGGAAAGGAGAGCAGAAGAAAGAATAGAGGAGAAAAAGAAGTAGAGCTGCAGAGGTAGAGATGACTGTGCAGAACACTGTTATCTGCTCTGGCAAAGCCAAAAAGTCATCTCCACCATCTCCAGCTATTACCACCGGTCCATTGTCACCGGGGGCAGCCGGTTGTGTCACCGAGGGCAACAAAAGAGGTCGCCAGTAGAGGAAAAGGAAGAAGAAGAAGTGGAAGAGGGTAGGTGGGGGTCAAAGGAGGAATAAAGCAGGTTGGCTTTCATCTCCTGACTCTCCCCTCAGCTCCAGAATGAGGCTTTTGCTTGCAGGAGATTTCTAAAAGCTTCCCTCCCTGCCAGCCTTGAGCCCTGCGAGGGGATAAATCAGGGCTTTAACTGGCCCGAGCCCAGACACCTTAACAACCAGCCACACCAGCGCCAGACAAAAGACAAAAAAGTGCAACTGGGGTAACAAGCTCAGGCCAGAGACAGCATTCGCTTCTCTGCGGGGGAAAAAACTTTCACAGCGGTGGAAAATTAAAGGGGAGGAAAAAAGGAAACACGACACAAACTGTCTCTGTGAGGTGGTGTCGTTCCACCACGAGCAGCTCCAGTGCTCCTGGTGACAGATGTGTGGATATAATGAGCTGTCTTACATGTTACTCCAACATCTCACATAGGTGATATATTTGTAGTGTGACTCAGATCATTTTCATACTTGTCAAAAAATATTCCGTGTGTGCCGGGAGCCCCCCATGTCTTGTGCGGAGGTGTCTTTTATTAAGGTGCTCCTTTCATTTGCAACCATCTAAATCAATCTCAGTTATTTTCAAATAACGCATTCGATACGGAAATACAGTACAGCATGTTCTGCAAAAAAAAAACACTTTCGCAAATATATCCAGACAGAGGACTCACAAATAAAGACTAATGTGCTTCGACTTTAAGGAGGGAACGTAATTGTTGCCGGGATAACATTCACTTTGACACCAGAGACCGGGCTTTCACAATCCTTAATTTTCCAAACAATAACCAGGTGCTTTGAGGTTTTCGAATCATAATCGTAAAAATGTTAATCATGCTTTAGTTGCCAAGAGTGAATATTGGAGGGGGTAAAAAATAAATCCAAATATAATGAAGATTTTACAGATTTGTTCAACATAAATGTTTCCCCATTAAGGTGATGGAAAATGTAATATCGCCGGCGTTAGGGTTGCTGCAAAACGTTATTTGCGAATGCGAGACAGTTGTATACGAGACGGGTTCGGGCCTTTCAAGTAATAAATACAGAAAACGAATGCAACGGCATCAAATCTCTGAACGACGCTTAGTTCTATCTGTAAAGCTGCACCACGTTACTTCTATGTTTAAGATGGAGAGGTTCACATCCGCCCGGTATCGGGTCTGATTGCCTGCAGTATGTTAGAGCAGACAGAGCAGCAGGTGTGGTGTACTGATGCCTTTCTCCTTTCACTGCGAGGACACAAGAGTCTGTCGGTTCTGGAGAGATAAAGCCCTCTCTAAAGCACAGAGAGAGAGAGAGAGAGAGAGAGAGAGAGAGAGAGAGAGAGAGAGAGAGGACTGATGGAGTAAGAGGCAGCGGGCCGTGCTTATGGCAAACTCTGGAGAACACACACACAAAATCAATCTCCATTGATCACTCTCTCGAACCCCACTCACCTCCACCACACAGCAGTTTTTTTGGGTTTTTTTTGCATTACTTGTTGCTCTCCTCCAAGAAGAAAAAGAACGGAGTAAGAAAGAAAAAGAAAAAGTCCATGTTCCACTAGAGTGGCCACACAAGATGAGTCCTGCAGCCCTTCTGTGACTCTCTCTGGGAGAGGGAGTGTATTTACCACTCCACTCCAAGTTCAATATTAGGAGAGCCAACACTGTGCGCACTCTCCCCAGCCAACAGCACAACACACACACACACACACACACACACACACACACACACACACACACACACACACACACACACACACACACACACACACACACACACACACACACACACACACACATTTCACTTGTCTCTCTGAACCAGAAAGTGCTTCTGCTGGGTGTTTCTCTCTCTCTGCCAGTTCAATCTTTTCTTAACTGACCGCTTTTTTTCTTCTTCTCGCCTCGTATTGTTGGGTTCTCCTGCTGGGCCAATTCACACGTGGCTTCTCCTTTTAATTTTCTATAGTATCAGAAGCTATTATCTGCTCACCGCCTGCACGCTTGACCGCCAGAGATGTAACCCTGCCCGTCATAAAGCATCCATCTAGAACAAAAGGAAGATAATGAGGAAGCTGGCGCCGAGCTGGTTTGGACCATTAAGGGCCATGTTATGTGGATATTAGAGCGGACCGTTGGGGGCAACTAAGTGCCCATGCCTCAACGACGTGTGGGTCGTTTAGTGCTGCCCTCAGGAGGGAACTTACACCGTTACCATGGCACTTAAATGTTGTAATAGCCAGTTCAACGTTATGAGTTAAGAGCTAAATGAATGGCGGTTGAAGAGGGATTTTTGCACCGGTCTGCCAAACTGAGCTAAGCTGAACTGTGCAGTCAGAAGAGTGGGAATATATATGGGCACCCGTCACTGGCGGAGGACTGGGATAACGGTGACATTGCTACAACGATGTCTGACAGAAGTGCAGGTCGGTTAACGTGAAACTTTATTTGCAGTAACAATCGCATTTGAGTTTTAAAAAAGTGTCGGTAAAAATCCCCGCTTGCACAGGAAAAGGTAAAAGGTCAAAGAAGTTGCTCTGTAAACTGAGATGGATTGATGCCAGTTTGGTTGCTAATTTTACTGTTTATCTTCCTTTTCTCTTCTCTAAATAAGTTAGGTGAGATGACATGACGGCTCACACTTTATGCTACAACTTTGTTTAAGCAAAGTAACCAAATGCCAATACCAAATCTCAACAATTAACATGGTGAAGGTAACAAGACCCAGGTTGTATTATGCAACGATTTCCCATTAGAATATGCAGATAAAGAAGGACATTAAATAATTATGTAACATTACAGGGCTATGTAACGGATAATGAGGAATGCAATGAAGTAGTGAGCATGTCACACAAGGGGAGAATATAAATAAAGTCAACGAACATGCATAGTAACATCAGTCACACAGCAAAAACGATCTCAAGCTTCTTTTAACAGTTACAAAGTCTTGTTGGAAATAAGGAAAGTCAGGAAAATGCAGCTGTGCCTACAGATGTGTGGGACCTACTGGTTGAAGATTCCTGCCTGTTTTCATAAAAACACACACCCCAAGCCTCAGACTCCTATTCAGTGATAACAACATGCTCCATATAACTCCCGTCCCTTTAAAAAATAGGGATAATCTGCCCCCCAAAAAACCAACGTATTTTGTGGCTGCACTCCTGAGTGCCAGATAAGACTCCCGAGTTGATTTGAATTGGATTTGAATCAGAACGGTTGCCAATCGCTTAGCCCCAATGAAAAAAAAACGAGGCTTCGCAAAAAAGCGCCAATCCAACCGCCCACATTATTCTTAAAGTAAAAAAAGCTCCCTCATTCTCTCGGCTCCTTCTCCTCTCCTTGAGCTGTCTCCTGCTTTGCCTCCTTCCCATCCTTGCCTCTCTCTCTTCTTCCATCAGTGCCTGACAACTCCATAATCTCAGGCTGAGTGACCTGTCCAGACCCTCTGTACCGGCTGAATTTATTGGAGGTAGAAAGAGAATGAGCACCTGTCACTCTGCTTCCCCTGACCTCCTAACACCCCTCACAGACACACACCCCTCACACACACACACGTATACCACCCTACACTATGGTACCTTCACCTCGACCTACAAATATCCTTTGATTCAGCCATACATTCTGAAGATCTTGTCGGAAATGGTTCATTTTACTACATTCACTATATCTTTTGATTCTTAGGTCCTGAGATGGCAGCTAGCTCGTTGGTCGGCAGTTACTTGGCCGTGACTGCCTGCGTTGGGTTCAGTGCAACATACAACATGAGATAAATCACATTTCCATTTGATAAGACGGTTTATACTTTAAGGCCAGCTGCATCACTACCTGGCAGCTTTTTCAACATATGGAGTCACGTTTGAGCCTGCGAGCTCCGTGCAGATCAACCAATGAGAAGAATGTGTTAAACCTCCGTGAAAACAGTTTTCAAGTGTGCTCTGCCACAGCAAAGTGAGAAGCTTACCACCTTTTTTCACAGCAGTTACCATTTTTTGCCCAAAGGTAATCACAGAAAAGATCTGAGGCCTTCTCAGGAATAAATAATTGAAATAAAATCAATGCGCCTACAACATGTCATGGATTCTGCATGGCCCGCACTGGAATATTAACTATTTAGGCCTGACTGCAGGATGTGTGAATGTTGAGTCTAAATGGCTCTCATTGATATGGTGATCAGGTGTGGGACATTTGGGGGACTTTAAAGGTCATTATATTTCATATCTGTTGGTTTGACAATGTGGAGTTATTTTCTCTTTCAAAGGAGAGATGTGAAATAATCAAAAACACGGCAGGTTGGTTAACAAGCTTTACCTTATATTCCCTTTCCTTAAACCAATTCTGATGGCAGTTGTGCAGAATGAATATTTTCTTACTTAACTTGAAGACACACATTCGTGGCGTGATTAACAAATGACAAAAAATGCAAAATACTCGCCTGCAAATATTACATTGGCTTTTATTGTGTAAGGTAAATCAGAAGAAGTTGATTTGGTCTGCGCTTCAATTGTCAAGGTTGAAAGGAGTAATAAAGTTTCAACCCGTTCCGTACAATGTGATTGGTCGATGCCTTAATTTGCTGTGTGAAAGTCCCAAAAAATATACATTTTATTTTGCTCGTTGTTCCGGGAGTGACATTATAAGAGAAAGGCTCTGTCCTGTTGGTGAGCAATACTATTATTAGAATGATCATTATTATTATGTTTTACTTTTTCTTCCTGTGACTGCCTGCTGTTGTTGCAAGTGGTAATTATGGTGCTTCTGATGGCTTAAACCCTCCATAAACCATCATTACAGCACTCGCACTGCTTTCCCTCCCCGGATTCAATCTACTCCTGTACTCACCCATTCACTCACTCAATCCCTCACATGCTTGCATCCCCCTCGTTCACTAAATCTTTCATATCTCATTCTTCTTTCAACATATAATTCCCTCCATCCCTCTCCAGATGCGTCTCCCCTGTACTCTCTGTTTCCCCCCCTGTCCTCACTCTTTCCTTTACGTCCTTTACATGTCTTCATTTTCCCCTCCGCCAGTGGTGAGCAGTCGCCGAGCTTGTTATTAGTGCCAGGTCCGGTGCCGGCACTGTAATCAGACCCCCGAATTAGCAGCGGGTCCACGCTGGCAGGCGGGCACGGCGCTGACAAAAAAACACTATGGTTATTATTATTGAGGCTGCAGCAATGTTGCAGCTTTGGCAGGAATCCGCTGCTCCCCTCGGAGCCCTGGATCTTGATGGGCTCTGCTAAAGAGAAGCAATGAAAAGCTACAGCAGGAGGAGTGTAGGCATCCACCATGGAGCCAGGGGATAAAAACAATCACTGGATGGCTACCAATGGGAGCGATGAGTGGCACACTTTTTGCTTGTAAGGGTGGCGCTTAAGCACTGGGAGCGTAGCCATATTGGAAAGACAAAAGAGTGGACATAATGGGAACATGTTTTTATTATTGGGGGATAAAGATAGGAGAGGCAAAGCCTGCTGTATGAGGACTGGGTGTAATAGGAGTCCCTTTATTTGACAATAACACGCAGTTTAGTGTCACTCAGAGACTCGTAGCTTTGTGTTTCATCAATTAACCACGCCAGTTTTCTGTCCCAAAGATGAAAATATACAAAGTCCCAAGGCTATCATTCTAAACCCCCCCTCCCCCCCACATTCGCCGTGCATGAAGCAGTTTATTCACTTAGACTTCACAGCATTGAAATTCCACTCTCACAGCGGTTGAATGGAGAGTGTCAGACTCGGGTCAGATTGCTTTCTGTTAATGCTGTAGATTCAATGAACTCTCCAGGATTGATCTTCTCTGGATCAAAGGCACCGATTTGATTTTTTCGAAACTGCCCAAAAACCTGTATATATATACCAATAGATACGCCTAAAAAAAAAAGGTGTGGTGATCTCATGAATACAAAGGAGCAGCTAAATTCACGTGTGTCTGTGCTTGGGAAAAAGTCTGCTCAGCGTCTCAAGCTTTCCACTGGCGAACCAGCTGGATGCTTTTATTGTGAAGAAGTTATGGGAAACGCGTCCCAAAGTTAGCAAAGTTTGCTTTTGCGGTGCTTTTCCTCAATAAAATCTATGGAAAAACCCTCATTAGTTGCACCGAAAGCACATGGAATTATCTCAAATTATTATCCATTTGAAAATGAGATCGGGTGAGTAGTTAAATATGGATATCTCCTGCTTCCAGTGTCTCAAAGAGTAGTTGGTCGGTCGTTAGGGAGGCGGTGTTACTTACAGCAGGGCCCCTTTCGCAGAACTTTGATGCGTCTCTGTGTGTTGCACTGGGCTTTCTCCAGCTCGCACTCGTTGGAATAGGTGGACGAATCCGAGCCGCAGACAGGCGCCACAAAGGACGGACAGTCCAACTTCTTGCAAACACATTCGGCCTTGGCCGTGTCGGCATGGTCACGCTCACATACAGCGCCGAAGCCACACAGCATCCCTCTGCAGCCTGCCAGAAACAGGAAGAAAGAAAAAAAACACAGCTGTTAGGATTTGTACAAGAACACCTGATCAAATGAGCACATTGCTTTGTGTCTCAATACCAAGGTCTGTTACAGAAAATCAAAACCTGCACAAGTTGAGTTTTCATGAATGAATGCAAAGAAAGTTTATGTTTAAACATCAGGCGGATTTATCCTAATATGCGTCTTTGTGCAGAACTCTACACAGTTTAGCATCGGGGGATTAAATGTGATCCTGGCGTAAAGCAAACAGATGCTCTCAATTCATTCTGGGGAGAATCTATCCACCCATGCAGAGCGAGCACAGTGTGTTGTTGGGCGTGCTGAGCCTGGTGCAGAAATTGGAAAAGCTTCAATGTAAAAAAGATTATTCTAAACTAAAAAGTCAGCAACAACATTAAATCAATGTACAGACAGCAGTCTTGTGGACGGTTTATGTTCTGCCCTCTGAAGAGGCAGCGGTCTTTGAAACATCGGTGATCCAACGTCCAGAAAAAAACTCGGAGGGACGGAAACACGCAGACAAACCAAGGTTAGCCAACCACTTCAAGGCTACACGAGTCGAACAACAACAACTCCTAAGACTTTTGATCCTCAAGTTCACACTGACTCCATTCGTTTTGATCGAGTGAGAACCTGCAAACTGTAAACTTTGTCAGAGGCCGCTGAATGCGCAAGGCGAACAGGGAGTACCTGTGTGCGTACACAACAACAACTTAGAGGGTAATTCACCCGCGTTGTGGCATCCACAGCTGCTGTGGCTCTGTGCCCACTGAGAAGGCTGTTGGGCAGCCAGCTGGCGTGACGTCCTTGCCACATGGCTAGGGGGGGGGGGTTAAAAGAGATGGCAAGCTCTCACAGGTAGCAAACCTGATTGGAAATCAATGGACACACAGCTATTTTTTACCAGTTGCTCCCAGGCAAAGACTAAATGCAAGGCGGCATGCCCACTTGGACCCCCAGGCAGGTGGCTTTTTGCGGGTATACTGGAGAGACAGAGAGACAGACAGTCTGAGAGACACGTACGCACATAAAACTCCTTGCGTGCTGCATGGACAACTGGTCCAGCATCTGCCCAAGGCATCTCATTTGGTCTCTCTCCTCGCACTGAAGCACTGTATGTGTGTGTGTGTGTGTGTGTGTGTGTGTGTGTGTGTGTGTGTGTGTGTGTGTGTGTGTGTGTGTGTGTGTGTGTGTGTGAGGAGTGACAGGCGAGGAGGCTGTTTTTGACTTGCCCACTGTTCCCTGTGGGAGAGCGCCTGACAGCTACCTGAGCTCACTCTCTTTTGCACCAGGGGAGAAGGAAGTGTGTGTGTGGGGGGGGAAGCTATCCATGAATGCATCTGTATTCCTGACAGCGTGTGTGTGTCTAAGAGGTGTAGGCATTAGGTGTCTCACACACACACACACACACACACACACACACACACACACACACACACACACACACACACATGCCAGGTGCTAGCATGAAGGCCTTGTCATGACTGGCCCGCTGCTCTGCCATCACATCTCACCAGCAAGCTGTGTGTGCGTCGGTGTAACCACGCACAAGAGTGTCAGCGTGTGTCTGGGAGGCGAAGCCATGCGAGCAGAGTGACACGAGGTGAAATTCAATTGAACTGTGTCAGATGTGTACAAGAGCGAGGGAGGGTGTCTGATAGCATGTCAGGGAAAAAAAACAACTAAAAAAACACAAGAGACAGAGGTTGCCCAAATGACAATCTCTGTGCGGTTTAAAGGAACCAGCCAGGTTTCTTAACAATAGAGGTAACACCGGTTATATTTAAGTGATGAAGCAAATAAATAAAATACACATTGTAAATAGTGACCATGAACACACCACCTGGAGAGGAAAATAATCATGAATGCCAGCAGTGGTTCGTAACCAGATCTCTACGGAAATGTTTGTCCTATAAGAAAATATGACTGTAGCCTCGAGCTCAGCCGACTGACAAAAGGCCAACACCGGAGCTGTGCAGGCCTCGCTCTGAGTGTACAAACTGCATACTTATGCACTAGGAGTTCTTTCCTGGGGGGAAATCCTCCGAGAAAAGATACATTTGACACTTCCCATTTCTCAAGAGAAACCCGTGGTAGTCAATATGAATGGTGTTATCTACTGTGGCTGAAAATGAAAGTGCGCCACCGACAAAAAGTTTTTCAATAAAGAATTTGAACTGGTCCTGACCCAGCTTGATTGACAGGTGATCTCTGGGAGTGCAGATACAATCATTAAAAAAGAGCGAGGAGGGTCCTGTGGACATGTCCTGGAGACAGACAGACAGGCATAGCTTTACAAAGACACCAAAATAAACAAGCATTTACACATCTGCTGCAGAGGTGCTAAAGCTGAATTTCTGGCTCTATGCATTTGTTTTACACAAAGCTACTTATTTTGGGCAGTGTAGGTGATCTTAAAGTGATAAAGTTAGTGGTTCTTGGTCAATTAAGTGTAATTAATGGCTCGTTGATTTTAGAATTGAGGCAGTATGGCAGCAGAGTCGCTAAGCTAGGAAACAGCTAGCATAAATGCTTCACTCTTTCCTGTTTCTTAGCTTCTTTCATGTATTAAACAGTGAATTGTCCAAACATGATGCCTAACTTATTCCAATGAAAGCCACTCGTCCTGTGAATACACCGAAAACATTTCCACCATTTCCTTTTTAGCTGCTTGTACTGCATTAGCATTAGCATTAGTGCATTTTCTCTGCCACGTAGCAAACTTCTCGCACTGGTACCTAGCATAGAAAGGGTGGTAGCTATTCAATATATATATATATATATATATATATATATATATATATATAAAATCTATTTCTGTTGATGGTAAGGACAAAATATTGAAGACACTGCAAAGTACAGCTTCCAAAATGACCATTAAGTTGAATCAAGGCCTCTCTTGCTGTAATCCTGTAAATTTCCCCGCTGCGGGACTAATAAAGGATTATCTTATTTTATCTTATCTTATCTTATCTTATCTTAAACCGTCTCCACAGAACAATGTTAGCTTCATGAAGGTAGGATTCATTGCGGGGCCAACGAGCAAGACCGCATTACTTTTCCCTAGTTGTAATAAAATGGTATCCGAGTGTATGTCCGACCTCACGGCTCAAGTTTCAACATTAGTAATCCCCAGAAAATGTTCTTCTTAGTTTCACAGCCATTGCTGCTCGCAAAAAATGCTCTCGGCCAGAGGTCCTCGATTTAGAGCTTCCTACATTTCAAACTATCTCAATGGACCAGTATAGATCAGGGATTAGCATCTATTGGACTATATTGTTCCCCTAAGTGGTTATTGTCCCTTAAATGATTACTGTTTATAGGAGCCCTACAGCATTGACATGAATTAAGGTGTAGTTTTCAACATTTTCAAAGGTCGTCCAAAATACAGTTAATATGCTAATGAACATTTATTAAAAAGTTTCAAGCCACTTTGCTTTAAGGTAAGCGCATTACAGTATCATCACATAACTTTATGCCTAATCCTCTTCAAAAAAAATAATTGTCCTTGACTACACAAGGTATCAAAATAAAAGCTTTACCCACATAATGCTAGCATACCAAACGTCCAAGTGAGAACAACTATGCTGTGCCACTGGGACTAATGGGGATGACCTTTGGAGATTAATTTCTCTCACTGGCGTAGTGAAAGTAGTGTGGATGTGTATAATGTGTATGCGTGTCTATACAACAGAGTCTACTCTGCTGGTGAGCCCAAGTAGCTTCCAGCTGAGTTGAGATGCTGATTTGAAAAAGAGGCTTTTTTTTAATCTTGAGTGGCTGGCTGCACAGCCGTGTTTTTTTACTGGGCTCACTAGTGACAGCTGCTGTACGCTGTCTCCATCAGGATGAGAGTTAATACTATATTTCAACAGTTTTACTGTTTGGTTTTCTTGATATTAAAAACTGTAGAAACACAACAACAAGGAATGTAGTAGGCCAGTGTCATCTTTCAGACAGAAAGCTTTGACATGTCTTTTCGAGTGCAATGAGTGTGTATACATGTGCCCGCCTGCTTGCCAGTCCATGTACTGTATGTGTGTAAGGTAATCTCTCTCTAGCCCAGCAGTGTTAAAAGCTTCACTTCGATGCTGTTCTTTTTTTCTATTCGTGGCGTAGGAAGAAAATCCCATTGGGGAGAAAAGAAAGCATGTCCAGTTTTGCGCTCGTCAAAGGCAAACGTCTCGCACAGGTAGTAACACTTCATCCCGTGTTTGGACGGCGCATTCATTAACTGTGACATGCTGTTGGAGTCTTAAGAATGTTCAATGTGTCAGTGGGTCGTCAAGGGAAAGGGCTCGCGCTGTTGTGATTAAAGCCGAGATGAAAAAAAATGTCAAGGCTTACGAGTTGAAAGAAAGTCTGGCATAGTTCTCTGTTGCCAATTTCTCACCAATTCTGATGCTTCAGGACTAAGATGATGCGCTTAGCTGTTCATTTCTTTGCTGGAGCAAAGCACATGCCGTTGGTCAAAATGCTACATTCTGTATTGACCATTTCACTGCAATACAGAACATGTGCTTTCAAATTCAATCCCAGTTTTAAAATGGTATTTGATTTGATGTACGGTTGACGAAAGACCCATTTCATTATATAATTTATCATCTGTGCAACATTTTGTCCTAGTTGCTTGCTTTTTAACATAGATTCAGACGGACACAGATTCAACAGATATGCCCCCACAACCAGTAGTTGTCCCCAAAGCCTGTGTTTGGGCTGAAATGCTCTATCGGTTTCATTGTTTTGCTGCCTTGTTGCATTTACCTCAAACAAAGTGAAAAAAAAAAAGCAAGAAATGGACTGTTGCAGCGAGCATGAACGCATCCAGACCCAATAAGGCTTGACAGGATCGCCTCGACAAACTCAAAATGGCTACTTTAGGGAAGGGGAGCTATTCTCTGCAGAGTGGGGGAGGGGAGGTACCTGTCACAATTTTGAAGTATTTCACAGCAGTCTGGTGCGCTTCAGCTGGACGGCAAAGGAGCCGAGCTGGGGGGGGAGGGGAGGTGCGCATGAATAATTAACAGTCCCTGAACTTTACACGGGTGACAAGAATAGCAGCTGAATTATTGGGACGGCCGGGGCAGTGGCGCTCAAATGGCAAACGTGTTGAAAAAGCCGTTCAGGTGAAGCCAATTGTGGCGTAATGAGATTCAATCTGCAAACGGTGGCTACAACATTGACTAATGACCTACTGGCTGTCAGGAAATCAGGAAGGGGAAGTTGATGGAGGGAGACACAGCTCGGTGGCATGGAAGCGACGTCGCATTAATGTTGAATGGGTCTAAATTCATTACGCTCCAGCACTCCCGAGGGACGTCTTCCACTTACTTCCTAATAAAGGGAGCCTTTCTTTTCAGCTGACGCTAAGTAATACAGATGTGCTCCTCGGCCTGGACGGCTTTTAACAGTCCTCTCCTCCCTCTGTCTCTCTCTCCATCGCTCTCCTTCTCTCCATGAGAGGGCTTTAGACTCTCTATCAATGTGCCAGTAGACCTTTTGCAGTGAAGAGACTGGTTGCTATGGGAACAGCCGGTGATGCAACAGGCACAGAGCAGCCTTGCCTCAGCTTCGGGTCGGAAGCGGAATGGAAAACTTTCCGTCATGCACACAGGTGGTTTAGATATGTAAACACACACACACACACGTGTGCAACTTCACCCCCCCCCCCCCCCATATATATATATATATATATATATATTTACACTCCCCACAGTTTTCATTTGCTGTGATTGTGAAGTTATATCAGTCACTTTCTGTCTGCTAAATGCTTTAGGGTGTGAATCTTATTTTGAAAATCTAATTGTCTCCCTATAGAAGCACTGGGGCATTAGTTTGGTGTGTAGGTGTGAAGAGCAGCCATATCTCTGTGTGGTATTGATTAACAGTTGCAGAGAAGATCAGCAAAGAGTCCAAAGTCCAGAAGCCATTGTAAAAAAAAAAAATAATTAAGAAATAAACGCAACGGTGGGCAGCAGTTATACATGGCAAAATATCTGCAGGTAAAAAGGCTTCATACAAGGCTTCTATTGATCTCTGGTTAGTGGCCCTCGGGGGACCAATGCAGTCAATTATCGATCCAGCTGCAATCATACAACGCCCAGCATGAAATTAAGAAAAACATCCGCTCACAAAACAACACCCCACCTTACCAGCTCAATAAGAGAAAAATGGCTTCTTTAAACCAGTTAAGTGAAAAGGAAAAAAGAGAGAGAACGGAGACTCTTTCGAAGGGTTTTCAGAAGGAAACGACTTGTCTCTTGTCCTGCTTTTTCAACCGCGGCGTTCTTATCAGGGCAAAGGCAGAACGAACAAATTGAGGAAAACAAAACTGCAAAGAGCTTTTTCGTTTATTTTCTCCAGGCCTTTAGTCGCAGCTCTCTGCTCGAAGACGGGGGGCTAGCATGTCTTTGTGCATGTGGGGGACGATGCAGTATGTTCTCATTCCCTCACATAAAGGATGGGCAATCAATTTCCCTCTCCTCCTCCTGCTTCCTGAATGTAACAAATACGCTGGTGCAGCTGATTGCCTGGGCCCTGACCTGGCTAATGCGCAGGATGAACTTATTTACCAAACCAGCAGCCTCTCCTCGCCGAACGCCTTTTCTTAGAGTGAGAGACAAAATTTGAGGGGGAGAGAGTCAAGATTCGGGGGAGGGGTGTGGAGCTGTAAGAGCTTTCTGCATGAGAGAAAGAAAAAAAAAAAGGTGAGGGGAGGTTAATGCGAAATATGAGAGGCCAAGGGGAAATACCTTCAATTCAAATCCCTCCCAGTTTAAAAAAAAAAAACCGTGTGCCTCATACATTCCAGTAGGTCAAAGAAATCCTCAACAGCTGCAAATACTCAGAAGATGGTAGCATAACTAATGAAGAGACAATTTCCCTTATCGGTCCTTTAAAAAGGAACACAACTAAACCAGCATGCTTCTCTTTATCTAAATCAATAGGTCACAATGTAAATACATCAGCCTTTGGATCTTTAGATATTGACTTTGTTGCTCAGTCAACTCAGCTCCTCAGCTGCTGCTCTGAGATTTTGTCATTGCTATTTCTAGTCTCCCTTGGCTATGGGCCCTTTTTATATTTTAATGAAGTCCCGATGGCATTAAGTGTAAACATCTAAAAAAACACATACCACACAAGACACCTACACAAGCTACAGTGAGCACACACAAATATGTACTCTGCAGATTCACTTTTTGTTTTGTTTTATGTGAAGTTCAGCTTCTTTGCAGGTATGCCAGCAGTTTTAAGCTTTGTTTATACCCCTCCCCAGTCTCCGAGCCAACGGAAGGCATTGCAGTATTCTGCAGAACGCCAGAGGGCGTGCAAACAAAAATGTACTGTGAAGAAGCGAGACGACAATTAGTGTTACCGGCAAAAACGCCATAAACCAACCTCCACAATGCCGAGGAGGAATTGTAATTCACTCTTAAGTCATATCTCATATTCATGGACTACTTTATTGCCTGCAAAGAAAGAAGCACAGGCAAATGGTATTGTCCTGCAGATTGGGGGGGTTTATTTAAAAGTCCTTTAATGTGCGGCTCATAAACGCAGGGACAGTTTAATTCGGAGGACTTTTTGCCGTTGACCTTATATCACTATTGACTTCTTTACAGGTAAAGATTGGGGAGACACTTCTAAATATATCGTAATTGTTGTACTTTGGATCTTCACCATGCCTTCCAATTGTTTTATTTCTAAAAGTTAGAAGCAGATTGCCGTTTAACTTAATTCATCAGGTCAAATGTCTCAGAACGTCTCCATATCAACTAGCTTTGCTCAGAGATCGAAGCGGTCTCCCAGCATTTCGCCTACTTCCGTCAACTTTACATGCATTGGCCCCCACCTCCAAGGTTTTATGTTTTATTCAATTGTTTTGGCACTCAACCAATATTTCTCACACCTCAGAACCCTGGAGTAGATCCCTTTTGTTCACTTTGTGTGGTTGAGGAGAGCATAGTGGTTGAAAGACCTTGTTGAGAGAAGATTCAAAATACATTTCAAAACCAAGGCCTGGTTTGGGAGCGTGGTCGGCCTGCAATGCAACCCTAACAAATTGTGTTCTTATTGGGTAATGCACGCTGTGATTTATTGGTAATCTATTGAATTTAGACCAGGAAGACGTGGTCTCCTTTGCCAAGTATGGGATCAATAAGTCTAAAACTCAATCTAAATGAGGATTCTGATTAGTTATGGTTCACTTAGAATTCTGCAGTGCAATTAACCAACACCTAACTACCGATCACTCTCTTCCACCCTTTTTCTCCTTTATTCACACTTTTATCTTTTAGGTCTAAGAATACAGCAGGTGTTTGGTCTCCATAAATCAGGCCTGGAATATGACAGCACTTGACAGTTTAGAACATCTGCCTAATCACGCTTGTTATGGGAGAACAATACATGAAGGGTATACGAGGAAAAAAACGAAACACTTGGCTGTTCGTCTTTATGACAAAAAACAAGAGAAACATAAGAAGGTGGAGAGAGTTACGCAGTGAGGATGAAGAAGAGAAGGTGATTGCTGTGTTCGTAGTGCCTCGCTGGTTCCTAATGAGTCACATGGGGAATGGCACCAAGCTGTGTGTTGGCGATGAAAAAACTTTTTGACTTCACAGTGTTTCTGTTTTGTTTTTTTATCCAGTTCCAAACTTGTCCCCAATCTTATCAATAATGGAGGCATTGGTGACAGAGCCCTATTCTGTCACCTCACATCTCCTATACAAACTCAGCAGCAGGCAGCCAGAGATGCTCCTCGGGAACAGATTACCGCTGGTCTGCAATATACATGAAGAAAAAAGCAGCATGGCTGCCAGCGAATTCAATTATTCAGCCGAGCCAGTATTGTGAGGAGAGGAGCCCTCTTTTGTTCACGTCTGGGAACTCGTCGTCTGAGCCTACCATCACCTTGCAGAGACCTGTGATGGACTCTGAGCACAAAGACTTGGTTTTCGTATTACACACACGCACACACACACTTTGCTAATTGCAAATATAGGCATTGTGTGGGAGTGTGAGGGACGGCGTCTCACAAAGAACGACGTTCGCACACCGAGGTGCCGAAAGCTGACGTCGTCTCGGCTTCTCCGCGCCCGCGCTCACGCATTCCACTTCCTTTTCACTCCATCTCTCGTCAGCACCGCCGAATGTTTCATCAGCGTTGCATTCCCTCTAACTTCATACATTAAAAAGGAGTGTTGGTGCGATTGAGGAGGAGGAGGTGGAGGAGGACGAGTAGCAGAGAGTAAAAGCTCGCCTCTAAGTCACTGTAACCACAGGATGGGAGTTCCAAACACGTTTTCCCTGCTTCGTTTCCACGAGAAACCGCTTGAGTTTCCTCAAGAAAACTGGCCAGCGATACCAACTTTGCACGGAGCCAGTAACCAAGGGCCCGTACCTGATGAGGGGAGATAGTGTGACCTATCCCAGAGGTTAGAGGCCAAAAAGGTTAAGGGTCGCAGGTTTTTAACAGTTCTAGAAGATTGAGTTGCCTAAAACTTGTTTTCACCCAGGATATGCCCTTTATAAGAGGTCAAATCTAGAGTTTTGTGCCTAGCTTCATGTCGTCTAATTATGTGGGACTGCCTCAGACGAACTGCGGGACCTTTTCTCTCACAGCAAACACTTCATAACAGAGTTATAGAGTTGTGTTTTCTTTTCTTTTATTTCTTTGTGTACAAAAGACCACTTGGGCAGTCCAAACAGCTCTATGTGGGTGTTAGCCATCATAACTACATCTATAGCTCTGGGCTCCGGACGATCCTGACACTGTAAGTGGCTGTTAACAAAGCCGATCGAGATAAACGAATTTGAGAGAAGTTTGCTTTCTGTGCTTCAATCAATAAGTGTGTATTTTGGCTTAACATTAGGAAATTACGTTTGAACTACAAATCAATGCTGGACGATGAGGTGCAGCACAGTATCCCGAGAAACACACTTATTATGTCCCCCAAAATGGAGCCAAAGAGCCAGAGAAACAACTGCTATGAGATTTCTCTTCTGCACTAATGTGTTCTGGGGAAGGATGGTGCTTGAAAATGATATTCATGTCAGCTTTCAGATGATAAATACTACTTTAAGGGCTGATTACTTGTATTTCCCTGAACTTTCCCAGCAAGAGCCTGGTAATAAGTAGGAAATTATGTTTTGTATTGCAAATTTAACAAAAATTAACCTTTTTTCTGCACCAAGATATTTTGTGATCACTGTTTCATAAAATACACAGAACACAACTGAAATTTTCCTACTAGACACTCAGATGTTTTTTGTGTTGCAAAATATAAGCTCAAATTACTAGCTGAGTGCTAGTTGAAGTGTTTGGCAGTTGACGGGTTGAATCGTCAAATCATTCTGCCAGTTATTCCCATATGACCCGAATACGATGTTGATGGTCGCTCCTGCTGGAGGGGGCTCAAGCCAACGGCAGTTTTCTTTAAAGTGAAGAGCTGGAGACGAAAAACTGGGCGTCTACGCTGGCTCCGGGGTGCTCCGCTTTTTTCCAGGATTTCTGGAGAGAGCCCAAGTGAGTGGCAGATGGCGGCAGGATGAGACTCAGAGAAAACCTGGGGAGAGCTTGGAAGGCGAGCCAGGAAGCGGCAGCTCTCAAGTGCTGAGCTGGTCTGCACTGGATAAAAGGGAGGCGGCCTCCTCCATATGCTCCTCATGGCTATGCCCAATCACGACGAGGTGCCCTAGACTCGCTGCCGTAGTCACTGGAGAGACCTTCGGGATAGTTGGACAAGATATTAACAATTTTTTGCCCGGCGTAAAAAAAATGCGTTGAATTGTGTTTAAAGCAGGAAAATGGAGCCAACTAGCCTTTTTTTTGCCAGTCGGTATTAGTGCAACCATATGGGGAAAAAAGTGGAAAGAGGACAGGGGGAATCCGTCTTGATGTCTCCATTTGAGATCCAGGAGGTAAAGCGCATTATCTTCCCCTAAAGCCTATAGATTAATATTGATGTGCCCGGCTAAAAAAGCTCCTGCAGGAGAAATCGAGCTTCTCCCCATCACGAGGAGTTGATGAAAGCGGCTCCTCTGGGGAGAAGTCTGGGCCGGCTGAGCTGTGGGTGCCCTAGTTTTTCACCCGTCAGTAATGAACCCCACGGGCCTCTCGGGAGGCACCCCCCCCTCCCCCCTCTAGTTGCTCTCCTTCCCAGACTAAGCACTCCATCATCCCTCTGCCCTCCTCCTCCTCCCATCTCGCTCCACTCTCTGATCAATAGCCCTGACCTCTTGATCAATACGGCCATATATACCCCCCGCCCCTTCACTGGCGTCCCTCCCAGTAAACCATAGAGAAAATTAAAAAATTGGCTGGGGCAGACTCGTAGGACGTGACCTCCTCTCTCTCGGCCTCCTCCTTGGTTTACTTCTTACTTGTGCACCAGTCCGCAGAGAGAGAGAGAGAGAGAGGAGAGTAAAGAGGCAAATAGAGCCTATCAGAGAGTGTCTGTATTTCAGAGGAGCTGGGCTCGATTCAAACCCTGTCACCATCACCCTCCAACAGTCGCACACCTGTATAACGGCCTCCGCCTGTTAATGGCCCTGAAAGGTGAATGTAGCATATGATTGAGTTATTTTCAGAAAATCAAAATGCGATGTCGGCTGTCGATCCATCAAAACCTGAACTTTTATGCGAGACGCCTGGGAGGCCATAAGCTCACACACACACACACACACACACACACACACTGGGAGTGGATGGGTAAATGATAGCCCCGCCAGCCAGCCGCTGCTGTGGAATTAATTGTCGGTGTCGCGAAAGTAGCGCACACACAAAAAAAAAGTGCCACGCTTTTGCGCTTTTCATTACTGCGTCGGGAGTCTTTCTGCGGGGGCTTTGTAATATTTTCTCAGGGAGAGGGAGGGAAGGAAGGAGGGAAAGCGGAAAAAATAAAAAAGGAGAGGAGAGGGGTGTGGAGGATAAGTAGTATGGAGCTGACTGGAAGAGTGTTTAGCTCCACTCTGTTCATTTGTCTTCATTTCCTCTCTTTGGAGCGCTTAGCCCGTCCTGACCCACACCGCCGTGGCTCCACCACACAACAGCTGTGCGCGTGAAACCCACGAGCGGCTGCACCTACAGTACAAGCACGCACACACACAAACAAACACACACACACACACACACACTTGCAAGAACTGTATTGCAGATTTGCACATATGCGTCAACGCTCACAAGCAGAGCCAGGCAGTAACATCATACTGTGTGAACCAGTGTGTGCCAGTTAATGTATGCCAGTAAAAGGAAGTGTGAGGCAATACACACACACACACACACGTACACAAACACACACACACACACACACACATCTTAGAGATAAACCAGGGTTGGAAGTTTATGAAATGGTTGGCAAGCTGGCAAACTAGGCTCTTGGTTCATAAAACTTAACAGAATGGCCACCATATTGTATTTGTCCATGATGGCATCGTGATGGTTTTGTGTAATTATGCCCCATATTTAAACCATGAAAACAATAATATCAAGAATGGTTAACATCATGAAAAAATACTGCATGGTTATTTCTCTCTCTCTCTCTCTCTCTGCGTGAACTCTATTTCTTGAGGAAGAAGTGACAGTTTTTTAAATAAGATTAGCTATATTAGGATTACACATTAGCAGGGGAGTATATTTAGGAACAAGCTCTGTCGTTTCTCACTCCTGTCAGATACGAGGCGCTCTCTAATGTGGAGATGCAGCAGATGATTTGGGGGCTTGGAAGATCTCTTAGTTATTCAGAATGCCACAATAACGGTTTAGGTTTGGCCGAGAGAAAAATCTTTTCTGCTGCAGAATTAAGAAAGCCTAATTTAAAAATCAAATTGACATTAATTAGTACAAAACCTTGTTCAACAGTGTGTTGTTTGAAACTCTCTCCTTTTGTAGAAAGGGGTGATACAATACAATTAAAATCTATAAAGCTATTGTTTATTTAATAATCTATCTTTTAGCTGCCTTTACCAAATACTGTTTTTTAACAACCCTAGAGCTATGAGAATGAGCTGGAAGGGCTGCACGCTGTAGATGTTTATCAGATGCAAAGATTACAGTTAAAGATGTATAGGGGATATAAGAAGAGAGCATTGGGAAAGATCATGGATAAGGAAGAAACTGATATAATTAAGAATATGTGCAATGCCAAGATGGAAAAATGGGAGCTACAAATTTTTTTATTTTTTTTGTTGTTATTAAAAAATCACAAAGGGTTTGATTCTAATTGCAATGACTGTATTATACTTGTTTATCTTTATGGACAGTGAACCTCCAAAAAAATGACTCACATTTTCAGAACGACTGATGAAAGAATTCCTCAATGACGGACCCTTTTGAGAAGCTAGTGGAGCAGTGGCTAGCCCGATGGCGTCAGATCTCGGGCCCTTGCTTCTGAAGCACAGTGTCCTTAGGGTGCACCAATTGAAGTGCTCGGCCCTTCAGAGTTTATGGGTTCCCACTGCTGCTAATTAACCCTTCTACCCATTCGTCTGTGAAGAAGATTCCACACCAAAGGCAAAAAACACACATTTTTGCAAAAATTGGTTGCCAACCGTGCCTGGCATCCGTGCAAACAATACGGTTGATGGCAATTCGGTTGCCCGGGGCAACTGTTAGTGCCGAGCCCGGCGCACATTCTTATCGTTCCTTCCCTGCATTCCCCTATGTCTTTGAATGTGGCTTGGCATGCCTGCTCTTATCAAATGACACCACATTCCACTCTCGATATATACTGCATAGTTTCTCTATGACTAACAACCAGGAGGGCAAGACACTACTATACCATGAGGCTGATTCAAGAAGACCTACTAGTTTCTCTAGAGGTGGAGGGATGGCACATATGCTCATTATAAGTTAGATTCCACTCTCAAAGTGGTAGCTTTGGGAGCTAGAGAGTGCAAAATATGGAAAGACAGGCGAGAAGGGAAACCTGCGTGTGGCAAATGAACTCTGTGACACCAACCATGTCTGTCCATTTAAACGTAAACATGTAGGCATGAGAAGAAGAAAATAAACGCATTACCAAAAGCTTCATGTTGTAAATTCACATTTCCATTCATGAACTGTATGGGCTAAAGGACAAAGGCAGCACGGACTGCGCCGGTCTTTAATGAAGCTCTCTCTGAGGTGTCGTAACACCGGGGAGTGGAGGAGACTTTGCCTAATGATATCATTAAAGACACAGCGGCATTGGACATGCATGTGTGTATGTGTGTGTGTGTATGTGTGTGTTGAGGCTGTCTGGTTCACTGTTGCTCCTGGTAATGCAGTAAGATCCACTATTTGTTCTTAACAGCCCCGTGACATCAGGGCTGTGTACCTTCATATTGATTGATTCCTTTTTGCTTCGGTTCGTCTGTCCTCTGGGACATCAGAGGTCAAGCTGAGCGACTGGTGAGCAGCCCCGCAGCAGGTAGGGATTCAGTGTCTGCTTCAAGGACGTGTCAGAGTAGCAGGTGTTTCCTGAGATGTCGAGGCTGCTGATGGCGGTGTAAGAGGGCCTCCTTAAGCCTCATAAAGCATCACTAAGTGTAACAAAAACTTTCATTTTAATAAAAGTGGATCTAATATAATCTGGGTGATAAATCCAGAAGGTCTGAGCGCTGACATGTGCAGCCGTGCTGTTAAATCAGAGCTGGACAAGGTTAACTCCGAATCACAGCCTCGGTAATGTGATAACAACGTGATCATTTATTGCTCCCTGTAGGGAGCTTGGAGGAAAAGTTGTGGTGTTTTGAAGTGGGGTTGTGTGAGGCACTTATCCATAGACAGTGTACCGCCTGCTGTAGACAGCAGCCAGTAGGCTCCTAGTTTGGAGTACCTGACAGTACATGTTAGCCAAGCTATGTTAAAACCTATTAGCCACCTAAAATAAAGCCCCCCCCCCTAAAATGATTAATTGAAGCTAAAGTGTAAACTATATTAAGAATATTTTCTGCTTGACCTTGCCGCCAGACAGCCCGAAATCAGTGTTTTTACAGAATTAGTTTTGATAAAGTCAAACAAAAACAGAAACAAGGTAACCAACCGAGACAGTGGTAGACCTGCGAGGTAAAATTACTGTTTTATATTAATGGAGCCTTGTGGCATTAAAGAGAGCATAAATGGATATATCAGTTTAGTTCCTAATGAGGTAAAAACTAAAGCTGATTCTATAAATAGCATACACTTAAACTGATGTTGATTTTTCTTTCAGGTGGCTAAAACATGTTTTGCCGACCCCCATCTACAGTAGGTAATACGCTCATGGATGAGTACCTCATACAAGCCCGCTTCAAAATAATCAAAACTATCCCTTTAAGGCAAAGACTGGAGTTGACAGCGATACAGTGGCTTAGTCGGTCATTTTTCACACACCGATAAATTGAGTAATTGAGAAAATAATCAGGAGATTAATGAATAATGACTATAATCGTTAGTTACGGCCCTAGGCTTTTGATTTGTGGAGTTGCTGTAATTTCAGTTAGTGTCGAATGGATAGATTAGACATCTTAAAAATCTATTCATTGAGTTACTTATTGCTAATCGATAAAGAAAACAAACATTAACTTCAGCCCTGATTTAAGCTATTGCAGAGAATTCAGTTCTCAAAAGAAATGCAACCATGGTTCTTTAGTTTCAGACCTCCAAGTGTACATTTTTATTTTTGTGATTCTTGCATTTTATTCATACTATATCTAGGAAGTCTAGACTCAGAAGTTCAACCAGAATGTTAGATGCGTAGGTGGGATGTGAGCAAATATATTATGCTTCTGTATGAGAATGTGCCTCTGCATATTTCCATCGTTGTTGCAGTTTTCTGACTGACCAATGGTTGATTTAAGTGTTTGTGTGTTCACCAGCTCATGGCAGGTGAATATACAATTGTGTACACACACATATTGCACATACACAATCTGACTTGGCAGTTAGCAACCAACATAATTAATAGCTGCCACGGTCCCGTTTACGAGCCAATAGTTTCCTGTGACAGAGAGAGAGAGAGAGAGAGAGAGAGAGAGAGAGAGAGAGAGAGAGAGAGATAAAGTAAGATGGCTGATGTGGGCTACAGCATGGTGGGGCTGTGTTAATGGTGTGGGCCCTGGAAATGAACCCTGACAGGGCAAGTCGGTATGTATGTGTGTGTGTGTGTGTGTGTGTGTGTGTGTGTGTGTTTCAGTATGTGTGTATGTGTCTGTGTGTGTGTCTATTTGTAGTGCTGGTGCACAACGGCCTTACTTCAGGCTGGGATAGACTTACTGTATTGCTGTCACTAACACTGTGAAACAAAGTGCAGTGAGGTCGTGTTAAATCAATTTAAATGGCCGCAGACACCGATGTCCACACATCCTTAGAACAGTTACAGAGTGAGTTGTAGTGCTGAATTAATTCAATTAAGCAGTCGGCTATCAGGCTTTGAAATCATTGTCATAATGCTCTCCGATATAAAGCCCTTCATCCGTGTCAAATTAAAAGTTTAATCGCTCAGAATCATTTAAGTTACTACAATGAACTTTTCACTGACTATGGAGTCGAATATCTGGAGATCGATTCCTAATTTATCAGTTAAAGATTCACGTTTTGTTTTTTCTCTGTTAAGTATTATTGTCAGTCCAATACTTTGGGCCGTCAATGGAAGTTTGAAGACCTTCGGCTCTGCTATCATGTGTTGGGGATTTTTAAAATAATTTTCTGATGTTTTATAGACTACACAATTAGCCTGATTGCTTGAATGAAAAAAGCAATCATGAGGTTAATCAATGAGGGGAAATAACCATTAGCTGCCAACCACTGTGACCTTGACAACATCGCAAACTTATAGCAAAATTATTGTAAAAAATGTAAATAACGCAAGATTCATCGTACAAAATTTGAGCATTTTAGCAAGAAAAGCCTTACAGTGCACAGTAATTAAAAATCATATGAAAAAGAGGAGAGTTACTGAACAACATGCAGTGAACAAAACCGCTTTGAGATTATCTTAATTGGATATGGATGAAGGGAAACTATGGAGCATGAATAGCATTATACAGACGTGCAGTATGACCTTAGAGCAGAAAAACAAGACTTCAGCAAAGTTTGTATTAAAGAAAAAAAACACAGAACCATCTAGGAGATAAAAAAAACAACAACATTGAACTGCTGGATTTCAGCTGCTGTGACAATCCATCCATTCATCTGTGGAGGAGGAACGGTCATTGTACTCCTAAACTACGCCAGTTTTCACTCAGTCTGGAAACACACTGGTGTGGGTCATAAATCCTGCAGACCGCTTTAAAATCACCACCAAAAAATAGGAGCGATTTAGGAGAGCAATCCAAACTTTAGGGGAGTCAACTTTACTGTCTTTTCTGTAAAGTTTAAATTAGGCTAAAAGCAGAGCCGGACCTCTGTGGGCAACTTTTATGGCCGCAGTGTTCATCCAACGAAACCTACAATCCAGCGAAACCGCCCGAACATAACGGAAAAGTGCCAGAGGGGATCCAGACATCTGACTGAGCAGAAGGAGGGAAGGCTAAACAAAGTGTTGGATTGAGTTTGCAGCCCAAGCTCAGATGTCAGGTAAATTGAAGTTCCTCCAGCTGGCAAGCTTCCACTTTGTTTGGAAGAGTGTGTAAGTCATTCAGCTACACTCACCCAATCCAAATTAGCTGTCAGCACTACACAAAAAGCTTGGAGCATTAGTAGTTGCAGAGAGGGAGGGTTACTTGTGAGAAATTGTGGCCTCAGATGGAAATCGCATTACCTGTGTTGACTTTACTGCCTTGATTTATGCCATGAAGGTACGCATTCCCCACTGGGATTTCACAATAAAAGCATGATCCAGGATAGGGATTTTATCTGTAACTCTTTTATGAGCACTGCAATACTTCAAAGCAACTTTAGCATGACAGACACTCATTTAACACACACATACACACCGGTTGGATGCAAAGTCGTGCAACACACCACTGCGATGCCCTGTGGGGAGATTTGAAAGCATGAAGGCGATGTTTGCGTCCATGTCCTGTGGAGCCTCGACTGAGGGGAATGTGTGTATGTGTGTGAAATCCTATTCTGCACTGAGACAATGCAATCCAAGCTGTGTGTGTGTGTGTGTGTGTGTGTGTGTGTGTATGTGCGTTAATGGTCTGTGCAGCCAACTAGTGGAAACCTACCGCTGATCCAACCTCTCTAGGATACACAAACAAGCATGTGTGTGTGTTTGTGTGTGCAACAAGTCAGTGCCTGCAGGTGTGTGCTACCTGTTCTTAGGGGGCGAGTTCAATGGTGTGTATAGTTCATCTGAGACCACTGAGTGTGTGTGTGTGTGGGGGGATGTTTGTGAGGTCTGATCTCCACATACAGGTGTAAGCAAAGAGATCAGATCAGCTACGAAAGGAAGAAAGAAACTTTGGTAAAGCGACTTTTACTCCATTACCCTGCTTTCTCAACAACTCCATTTCCCCCTTTCTCAACAAATTTGTGAAAATAAAAATGGAAACAGTGTGACAACAAAAAACTTGTCTCATTCGCAGACACTGGTTTCCCCTCCCTCCCCATTCTGTCCCATTTCACTCCGGAGCTTATCTATCACACCGCGCGCCAACCAATTTAAATGGAAAACACTTTTAATGTGCGGCGACAAACAACGTCGCCTGCAAACGAGACAGTCTTTTAAAAAAAAACCACATAGAACGTTTTGTGTATTATGGGGCTTTTTTTTTTGGCCTGATTGATTCAGCATCTCCCAATGTTAAACACATATGGGAAAGGCAGATAAAATGCGTCTCTTTGTCTCCGCAGTTTTACACTCGCTCTCCACGCTCGTTCTGCTGCCGTTTTCCCTTTTCTACCTTTTTGGGGACAGAGTGGGAGGAGAGAACGGGGGGGAAGGTATTCATTTCTGAATCATCATCGAGTCGACTGCGTGATATCTTTCCCCCCCAGAGGGCAATCTAATGATCCTTAGCCCGAATTACATATGTCTGAGGCCGATTAGGACGCTGCATCCTAACGACGTATCAACGGGGATCATGTCAGGCTGAATTAGTTCAGCTCCAGTTGGGTGGGCTGGAGACAAGTTTGGGAAGTGAGACAGGTGGGATTATGTCGCAAGCATGACTTTGAGTGTGATCACATGCAAAAAAGAAGCCTGGAGCGAGGATAGCGTATTTCAGAGCTGCATTTCGTCTCTTAACCTTCATTTTTTGGTTGTGATGGGGTCCGTCCTTGGCTCAAGAAAAACATTGCAGCATGTGTTCCTGCCTTTGTTTTCTTTTCATATTGACTGCTTCTCTGATATGATTTGGCTGCAAGCGCCTCACGCTGCCTTCAAGCGTCTCCTCATGAGCTCATTCTCCCAAGTTCACAAATTGAAAAATGGACATACTTAGTTAGCGCCTGAATGCACGCAGGACAGAGCTCACTTAGAGCTACAGCAGGCGTGCATGTAATGGTTTCTTTAGTTCATTTTCTACAGTTTGAGACTTATACACTGTCTACATGAATAGACGGTAGGTGCATCCCTTTCTAAACATTCATTTCTGAAACGCTCTCGTCACCAGTGAGATCAGATCTCAGCAGCTCGGGAATGAAACCAGATCCCGACTTTGTGAGTCACACTAACCACGCCGTTGGCTCGTTTCGTTTGTGCTCAGCGCGTAATTCTGGTATCTCCAGAAGCACTCGAAGGCGGACCAAGGTGACAGCGCTACGTGGGTTTGCTGCTGCTGCTGAACCAGGTGACTGTGTTGCAGAGGAAGCCGGAACATTTCAGAGCGAGCAAACCTTGAAATTTAGATTGCATCAGTTTCCCTTTCCATTTAATGGAGTGCCAGACTGCATTAACTTGAATCACTTAAGCTAAATTTAGGGCTATTCATATGGTAAGTGGCGCCGGGTATGTGTTTTTTTTTTCAGTGTGAATTTATGGATATCTGTGTAGTAAAGATATGAAAAGTAACAACTGCTGTCATTAGAAAAAAACAGTGAGAGAGAGAGAGAGAGACCCAAGGGCCTTGTTGTGCATTATGCATGCAGCGTTTTCATATTCATACACGACAGCAGGAGATACAAGGAAATCAGCTGGAGTGTTAGTGTTAGTGTTAGTGTGTGTGTGTGTGTGTGTGTGTGTGTGTGTGTGTGTGTGTGTGTGTGTGTGTGTGTGTGTGTGTGTGTGTGTGTGTGTCACCTCTGGTTGAAGCACCCAATGCTGTGCAGCTACAACGTATACACTGAACAATTAACACAGAGAAATGGTTAAATTGTTAAGTGCATTACAGAGAGGCCACACTGAGCCCGTTTCGTTCTGTTCACTGACAGTTGTAATAATATCGCTTCATTAAAACAATTTCCCCATGGAACAGTGCTTGAGCTGCGACGTATAAATCATGATCTCTGATAACCGGCACCAAAACAGATTCACATTAATGCTTCTAATTCCTACATATTAGCAAAAACTGGCACTCTCGGCTAGCTGTGGCTAACGTTGTAGCTAGAGCAATGAGCTCAAAGAGGCTCAACGCTGCATGGGGCCCCAGTGTTGGGTGTTCATTCCCAGTAAGTTCAGCAGAAACAGTAACGCTTTCACATTAAGTCATTTGTTCACCAATATGCAAAATATCCCTGATAACATGTGCAATATTCACATTAATGCATGCCCTGCTTATAAGGCAGAATGCATTGAAGCTTTGTTGTTCTCAAAGGAGAAAATGATACACTCCAATAACTCGTTCTGAAATCCATTCTCAACTGATGGTAGGTATACGCTGTCTAACTCACACCTCTGCCTTCATTGTCTACCCCACTGTGATCAATATAAGCCTGCTGCGCCCTTCAAAGCAGGGAGCAATATGAAGGTTAACAATGCATAGTAAAGAAAAGACAGTCTAGAATATATATATGGATCTTCTAGCAATACACTCATCTGAGGCTTTGTTAGAAATACAGCATTTTTAAGCTTCACCTGTCCTTTTCATAATCTTGACCTACACTCAGCGGATTCTCTTTCTCAACTCACACAATCGTACATTTCCAGTCATTCCGCACTCACTGCTGTGCCGCCCCACAGCAGCAGCAGCTGGCTGGAAATGCCGTGTTCAAGGGCACCTCAACAAATGCCAATGAAGGAAGGGAGAATGTTTTTAACTGACTTTCCCCTGGCTGCAATCCATTTCTTCCTCCATCCATCCATCCGCCCATCCATCCATGCGTCTGTCCATCCAATCATTCATCCCTTCCTCCATCTATCCATACATCCGTCCATCCATCCATCCATCCATCCATCCATCCATCCATCCATCCATGCGTCTGTCCATCCAATCATCCATCCCTTCCTCTATCCATCCATCCGTCCATCCATGCATCTGTCCATCCCTTCCTCCATCCATCTGTTTATCCATCCATACATGCATCCAACCATTCATCTGCCATTCTATCCATCCATCCATGTGTCTGTCCATCCATATTTTCCAATCATCCATACCTTCCTCCGTCTGTCCATACAATCATCCATCTGTCCGTCCATCCCTCCCTCTCTCCCTCCCTCCCTCCATCTTTCTTTCTCATTCCAATCAAGCTTTCATTTAAATGCAGGCAGGAGTGTTTCCACTCTTTGGCTGCTTTAGCCTTCATTACGTGACCCTACTGCCTCACTGATGTGCACATAGACTCACTGATGCATGGACTAAAATGCTAACAGCAGTAACTGCACCTGCATGAGCTACCAAGGGGCCACAGGCTGGACTAGTCAATGATGGTTGAGGTGTGTGTGTGTGTGTGTGTGTGTGTGTGTGTGTGTGTGTGTGTGTGTGTGTGTGTGTGTGTGTGTGTGTGTGTTGGGGGATGGAAAAAAGGGTCGGTGGAAAGGTCATCATGAATAGTACATGAAGTAGGGTGGGGACAGGTTGTTC
>NC_072460.1:3453511-3456011 GCF_027596085.1 Anoplopoma fimbria | reverse complement strand
CCATACCAATCACTGTCCATCAAAGTTGGCGCAGACAACACCATCGAATAAAAAAATAAAACTCCCCCACCTTTGCCTTCGCTTACCATCGCACATAAAAAAAACATTTAAAATATTTAAACCAGGATTTTGCGAATACATTTGCATGCATATACATCTTTCTTAAATAATGCAGCCGCCTCTTCCCAGACTCTCCGGAGAAACGTCAGAAACTCAAAACAAAACACAGGGAGAGACTATAGAGATGCAAGCACAAGCTGTTTGTCTGCACAGCCGAGTCCTCCTTTTTGTTTAGAAAGGCAAAACCCATTACTGTGATAATCCTGTTTTTCATTATGTGCAATATTAGCTGTGTTTAATCCCGATTGATAGTCTTTTCCTAAATAAGAAAGGAGAGCTGCTGAGAATTCAAACAACTGAAAGCTCTGGCGCTGCGTATAGTTCAGAGGGAGCGCCCGGGGATGAAGTGAAGTGTCCGATGTCTCTGCTGATTTCTCTCCTGGCTCATTAAATCTTGATGAACCTGAACGCTCCCTCTAAAAGCAGCAGCGGCTCTCTGACAGAGCGGGCCGTGACTCTGGCCATTAGCATAACGTGTTCGGTGATAGGAAGATCCTGAAGGAGACAGGATGTTAAGGAAGTCGGGCTCTCTGAAAATCTATAAACCAAGAAACTTTAAATAATGCTCAAACTATTTGGGCCAAGTAGTTCTTCCCATTACTTAATCATACGAGCTCAATATCAATATTTATAAATGAGCATTGGGTCCACTTACTATGTGTATTATGAAAGGGGCTGCTTATCATAGAATGTATATAAGAAGTGGAAGTAACCACTTTCTAGAGGCGGAGGCTGCAGCTACAAAGACTAACCCCACCCAACAGTTCCCCTCAGCTGTGCAGACAGTTTAATTATACTACTAATATAAATGACACATGCACTATATTGACCAGTGGGGCAGCAAAGCCAACTTTAGAAACAAATTTATCAGAAATAGACGAGAAAAAGAAGAAGCATTCTGTTAGCTAAGAGAATCAATTCATGCGTTTTAATAAAACCAGGTTGGCGTGTTGCCCAGTGTGTGCATGCAACATGTTCTGTGAATCCTTTCTGTGTGGGTGCTGTTTAAAAATATTTCTCATGAAATAAAATACAAAAGGGCAACACAGATTGCAAATACATTGAATGGCTATTGCCCAAAATGATGGTGAAAATATAGAAGTATCAAAGCTTTTAAAACCTTAAGGGAGCTTTCATCAGACGGTGTTGTTCCCTGTATCTTATTTTATTAAACAAAAACTTGAATCAATGGACTAGAGTGCAAAACAGATATGAATATATATGAGAACGTTGCAGATTGCGACTTTTAAAAAATTAAAAAAAGTTCCCCTCAAAGCTGCATCTAAGGGAGTTAAAATATGCATGTCTGTTTGCAAAATTTAACTTCACGGGGACTCTGTGAGATCCCTTCTAAGACAGACAACCGCAGACGACCCCCCCCCCAACCTTTATCTGAAACGGGCCGGAATGCAAAGATAATTCACCGTGTAGCACTGTTTACTCCATATGTGCTGGCGTGTGCAGCGAGAGAAAGCCAATTTTGCGCTCGTTTGAGATCGCATGGAAAAATGTGTTTGGTCAGTGAGCAGCAGGGAGAGACTATGGATATTGTCTCGTGCTTAAGTTGGCTTTATGGCGCATCCTTTAGACAAACACCAATCCCTGCTTGTTTACCTGCAATGTCTAGAGGGTGTGCTGATGCATAATAATGCCAGCGCGTGCCAGTTTATGTAGGTTGTTCAAACGTGAGCATGTGTGTGTGTGTGTGTGTGTGTGTGTGTGTGTGTGTGTGTGTGTGTGTGTGTGTGTCAGTCCCTGAAGCTAGCCACCTCTTATCCTCAACACCATATCTCATCTTTTGCAGGAGGACTACTGTGACCAATATAACACTCCCCCAGGAAAAGAGAAAGTGTGTGTCTGTGTGTGTGTGTGTGTGTGTGTGTGTGTGTGTGTGTGTGTGTGTGTGTGTATTGGCCGCCATCTGCCACTGCCCTGCCTTTCTGTAGCAGTCTGACCTGTGTGGCCGTCTAACAGGAGCGCTGAACCTGGCTGCCATCCTTTAACGGCCCCCGGTTCAGAGCCACTCCAGACGAGTGGCAGAAAAACACCCCAAAAAGCTCTACGATATCTGATTGAAAGACAAAAATAGGAAGCTTCACATCATCGCCTAAACCAATCCCCGTCCCTCTCTGCTATAATGGAAGCGGTTGGTCGAGGGGGGGGGGGGGGGGCAGTGATTGAATCGTAGCGTGGCATCAGATGAACCCAGCATGGCGCTGAGGTAATTGCACTTTTTTTTCTTCTTTTTCCCCCCCCTCCCCACTTTGGTGCTTCTGCGCGCACATAAAAGGCTCATTTTGAACAAGAGGGAATGTATTGCCTCTCAGGGGGATTGATGAGTGTTACATGGCTCCAGTCTCGGAATTACACCTCAGTCCTG